>NC_142033.1:91684029-91863925 GCF_982192425.1 Myodes glareolus | reverse complement strand
TGCCCCCTTTTCTCTTCTATCCATTCTTTGCAACCTTTTTGTTTGTTTGCTTTGTTTGAGCTAGGATGTCTCTTTAGAGCCCTGGCTTCGTCAAACTCACTGTGTAGAACAGGCTGGCACTGCCTCTGCCTCCTGGGTGTTGGGAGCAAAGGTGTGCCCACCACACCTGTCCTCTTTGCGATCTCTATAGGAACGTTTAACACACATGTATAGTTTGCCTCAGGGTTGTTTTTCTTGGATGCACAAAAACATTTCTCAAGTTGCCTTTTAGAAAATCATGGATAATGTACCCTTCATTAGGGACTTAACAGTACACAAACAATGGCAATACTATTTCTTAAATAAGGTCTGAAAAGTCGATATAAAAACTGATTGAGTCAGAACTTTATCCCAGAACTCAGGAGGTAGGGATAGGCAGATATTTATGACGACAGTCTGGTCTGCATAGTGAGTTCCAGGCCAGTCAGGGGTATATAATAAGTTTCTGTTTCAAAAACAAACGAACAAACAAACATACAAAACAAACAAACAAACAAAAAACCCTTTGTGTGGGGTTTCTGCAGACACCAGGGCAAACTCTGGACCGAGATACAGCCACCAAAGAGTTAAAGTGACGCTTTTCTTGAGTTACAGCTCATAGGAGTAATCTCACCAAGCCATCTTTGAGTGCCTTTCGGAGTGAAAAAGGAAACAGCGAAAGCACAGCGATCCAAAGGGAAACTCAACGGATTTGGCTGTGATCGAAACAGTGGATGTGTGTGGCAGAACAAAAGCGAGACCTGCTTATTCCGACTAGTGGAGGAACCCGGCTTCGCGGCCAGACGGTGCCTTTGCTAGGTGTTACGGCCCATCTCGGCCCCCGTAGCCGAGCCGAGCTCAGGCGCTGGGCGGCAGGCCGCCTTGGCCATGGCGGGTGATCTGGAGGGCTGCAAGCCCCTAAGCGGGCTGCTGAGCGGGTTGGCGCAGAACGCGTTCCACGGAAACTCGAGTATCACGGAGGAGCTGCTGCACAGTCAACTCTATCCGGAAGTGCCGCCGGAGGAGTTCCGCCCCTTCCTGGCGAAGATGAGGGGCATTCTTAAGGTACTGCGGTTAGACCAGGCGGCGCAGGCTCCTCGCAGCCTCAGACCCGCCCCCAGCCTCGGGCGCTGCCCGGTGCTGCTCTGTGGCTCCTCCAGAGCCGTGGCGCTCGCTCCGCGACGCTCTTTGCTTTAGGGACACATACCCGCGAACCCTTGACTTTTTAAGACTTCTATGTGCCTGTACTGTAGATAAGTTTCGAGTTTTCTCCGTCCCGGACTTTTGTAAGATTGATGGGTTGCAGCAGGGAGTAGTAGTGCACGCCCTTAATCTCTGCACTGGGGAGGTAGAGGCTGGCAGAGAGCTGTGTGAGTTCGAGACCAGCCTGGTGTACAGAGCGAGTTCCAGGCCAACCAAGCCAGCCGTGGCTACGTAGTGAGACCCTTGTTTGAAGAGAGAGTGAGAGAGCGCTTGCCAGCTTTCCTGCGTTGTGGTAGGTAATGAGTTAGTTAGTGAGATTAGGATAGATTAGCTGGAGTAAACACTATTAAAGAATCGACTTTATGGTGAAGAGTGTATTTACCAAATGAACGAAGTTATTCATCAGGTTGTCTCAAGAAAACTATCAGAGGGAAACATAACAAATGAAATTAATTTACAAAGATTTCTGTGTGTGTGTATGAGTGTGGTGCCTGCAAGTATGTAAGTGCACTGCATACATGCTTGTGGAGGCCAGAAGAGGGTGCCAGATCACTTGGAATAATTGTAGGCCACTATGTGGGTGCTGGGAACCCAGGTCCTCTGCAAGAGCATTAAGTGCTTCTAACTGCTGAGCCGTGTCTCTAACTTCCTCCAGGGTTTTGATATAGGACCTCTTGTAGCCCACACTGGCCTTGAATTCGCTGTGTAGCTGAGATGACCTTGAGTTCCTGATTCTCCTGCTTCCACTTTCCAAGAATTACAAGCATCTGCCACCACAGCCTGCTGTGATGTGCATTCGTGTGTGTGTGTGTGTGTGTGTGTGTGTGTGTGAGAGAGAGAGAGAGAGAGAGAGAGAGAGAGAGAGAGAGAGAGAGAGGCGGGGTGGGGAGGCAGGCAGGCATATGAAGGCTAGGGGTCAGTACTGGTGCCTTGTACTATCACACTCCACCTGTCTTTCCAGACACAGGCACTCACTGGACCTGGAACTCCAGAGATCTGCTTGTCTTTGCCCTGCCAGTGCTTGGGTTACAGAAGTAGGGGGCCATGCCCAGCCTTTTCGTGGGTGCTGGAGATCAGAACTAGCTTTTGACTGAGCTATCTGGCCAGCTGGTCCCTGGGATTTTTTTTTTTTTTAGTAGGATGTTTTAATTATCTGACTAGTATATTTAAAGTATTATCATTTATACAACCACTATACAGTGTATTGTTTTCACAAGGTGTTTAAAATATATATATATTTTACATTTAAAACATTTTTAGCTGCAACTAGCCACATTTCAAACGGTGAAAGTAGTCACATGTGGCGAATGACCATATTTAGTGTATGTAGACCCAGATTTAGTCCTAGGAACGCTTCTAGTGTCAAAGTGTAAAGAAAAGAAAAACTGAAAATAATGTGTTTTTTAACTCATAGTGGGCACCCACCCGTTTGGAAGATTAGAACGTGGGACCGAGAAGATGACTCAGTTGGCAAACGGCTTCCATGCAAGCGTGAGGACCCGAGTCTGTCCCTAGAACCCCCGCAAATGCCAGGTGCCTGTAATCCAGACCCTGGGGAATCAGAGACAGGAGGATTTCTGGGGCTTCCTGGCTACCCATTCTAACCTAGTCAGTGAGAGACCCTGCCTTAACAGACAGAGTGGAGGGGCGCTGGAGAGGAGGAGGCTTAGTGGTTAGCAGCACCTGCTGCTCTTGAAGAGGACCTGGTTTGGTTCCTAGCACCCATGTGGCAGTTTAGTACAGCCTGTCACTCCAATTCTGGGAGATCCAGCACCCTCTTCTTGTCCTCATGGGCACCAGGCACTCACACAGTACACTTACATGCAGGCAAAACACTCATACGCATAAAATTAAAACCAAATATGTCTTAAACAAGATGAAGTGGTTGGACTAGGGAGATGGTTTATTATGTAAAATGCTTGCTATTTAAGGGGGAAGGTCTGAGTTTAGATCCTAGCCCCCAGGAAAAGCCAGGCATGTTTGTAACCCAGCACTTGCGAGGTGGAAAAAGGCAGATGCCCAGGACTCACTGATGAGCCGGCCAGCCCAGCCAGTGAGTGAGAGACCCTGTGCTAGAATTAGCACATAAGGCCGAGGGCCAGGGAGTGAGAGACCCTGTGCTAGAATTAGCACATAAGGCCGAGGGCCAGGGAGATAGCTTGCAGGTGACAGCACTTGCTAAGCCTGACAATCTAAATTCAGTTTATGAGGGGCTGGAGAGATGGCTCAGAGGCTAAGAGCATTGCCTGCTCTTCCAAAGGTCCTGAGTTCAATTCCCAGCAACCATATGGTGGCTCACAACCATCTGTAATGAGGTCTGGTGTCCTCTTCTGGCCATAGAAGGAATGCTGTATACATAATAAATAAATATTTAAAAAAAAATAAATTCAGTTTATGAAACCCACATGGTAGAAGAGAATTGTGACAAATTGTTCCTGGCCTGTGTATCTGCGAGCCTGTGAGTATGCACGGGTGTGCACATACACACCTATGTACACAAGCAGAGAGCCTCTTGCCTCCATATGCACACAGATGAGGAAACAAGGTGTCTTAACTGCCTAAAACCACACTATTAAAATTAGTGTTACAGTTTAATTTGCTATTAGAAATACTGGGGGGAGAATCCCTAGAGAGCTACAACCAGTTTGATTCTGGAGTGTGTTAGCACCTAGCTTTTCATCTGCTTTTTGTTTTGACAAGCATTTTAGCAACTGTACATTTTGTTGCTCCTGAAATGGGGAATTTAAATTCCCCACAGCCCTGACAATCCTGGAGTCCCCCTTACCCTGAGAGTGAACTTTCCTTCAGTCCTAAGAGTGTTCAGAATCCTGTCCTTGGGTCCCTGTTCAGGTGCCAGCCAGTGGCTGGCTGCTTTGCTGTTTTGCTGCTTTTGAACGTAGTGATTTTTTAGACTTAGAAAAGGGGCAGCATTATGGGATAGTCAAAGTTAAGAGCAGATGTGGGGTAGGAAAAATGTAGACCACGTTGAAGGGATGATAACTGGGCTGGAGATAGCTTGGTGGGTGGAAGTGACTGCTGCACGAGTGTGAGGACCTGGGTTCTAACCCCTAACCCCACACAAAAACTGGGCGTGTAGGGGCTGGATGACTGGCTCAGCAGTTAAGAGTATTTGTTCTTGCAGAGGATCTGGGTTTCGGTCCCAGCACCCAAATGATGGCTCCAGTTCCAGAGAATCCAACACCCTCTTCTGGCTTCCTTGGGCACCGTATACCTGAGGTGCTCAGACATACATGCAGGCAAAACTACTCATACACATCAAATAAATCTTTTTTAAAAAAAAGTCTTAAAAACTGGTCATGTAGTGCAAGTGTCTACATTTTGAGGAGATAGGATTGGATCTTGGAACTTAGGGCCCTTAACCTGGCACAGAGAGTGGAAAGACAACAGAGAAACCCATCTCAGACTAAGATAGTGAGGACAACCGCCCGAGGTTGTCCTCTGATTTCTGTGTGGATCCTGTGGCACACACACTCCCGTAGTCACATATGTGAACGTATCCGCACACACACATCACATCACACACACACACACGCACACACGCACGCACGCACAAATGGTGAACGGTCCAATCTGGCCATAATATGAGGGTATAGAGTAAGGACTATTTGGTGGATTAGACAAGAAAAAGTGAAGCACTTACTCCTTTAACTCTGCTGTCATTCCTGCTTTGAAGCAGGCCATACACTTAACATACAGATGGGAGTAGACTTCATGTCTTTCACCTAGAAAATCATGTTCTGCCTAGAAATGGCAAAAGGAGACACAGAGGACAGAACATGAGGAGACGTGGAATTCCTAGTGGGCACTCATTAGTAGTCTCCTTTTTTGATGTGCTGAGGCTTGAACCCAGGATCTTATACTTGCTAGGCAAGCTGGTAATGCTGAGCTAAACCCAAGCTGACTCCAGGTAACAGTCTTATTACCAACTACCTGGCAATGTGTTGTGTGCCATGGTTGGGATTCCTAACCTTCACATGGTTTCAAATGTTACCTACTATTTCCCTGACATCTGTACTGCATGCTCTTCGCTGTGTAGAATCATGTCCTTGTTTGGGACATCAGCACTCTATCTAGCTCTACCTGTCAATCACAGAGGGCAAACATTTCATCTGCTTATGGATATGTAAAGCAGCCCATTCATTCGCACTATGGTGTGTGTGTGTGTGTGTGTGTGTGTGTGTGTGTGTGTGTGTGTGTATACGTGTGCTATAGTGCACATGAGGCGGTCAGAAGACAACTTATAGGAGTCAGTTTTGTCCTTCCACTACAAAGGTTCTAGGGATCAAACTTCCATCTTCAGGCTTGGCTGCCTGCCCATTTACCCAGTGCTTGCTGGCCCACCACTATAGTTTTGACTTCTGCATAGTACCCAAGGAATTGTGAAGTTAATAAAGTAGTCATGGTATATGTAGCTGGTGCTCTTGACCACTGAGCCGTCTCTCCAGCCAGTATGTATTGGTTTTTTTGAAACAGGGTGTCACTATATAGCTCAAACTGGCCTTGGATTTACAGAGTGTACTGGCATTAAAGATGTGGCCCATCAGTGGCTGCACACTGTCTAACTTTTTCAGCTTATGTCTATAATTTGGTATGAAGAATTAATAATACTATGTGAGTTTTTATAATATACTTACTACCTTGCACATTTGTAAAGAAGGCAGAACTTTATTACATACTTTATTTAATACTTATTTCTGGCATGTGATAGGCCCTTATTAGACGTCTATAGTGCATTTGAATGGGTAGTGCTTCAATGTGCCAGCTGCATTGACAAGGTAACAGAGTTGGGCACAGTGGTATGTGGTAACTACGGAAAGCTGGGACAGGAGACTCATGAGCTTGATTGGGCAATGCAAAAAGTACAATATCTGTGTGGGAAGAACAGAAAATATGGTACTAAGTCAGGGGTGGCAAATTATGGCTGTAGGACTAATCTGGCCTGATGCTCCCATTCTGCCCCCCACCTCATGCCCATCCTTACTGTTCTGACAGCTTTGTTTGGTAGTACTGTGGGTTATTACACCCATGGTCACTGCCAGGGGCGTGCTAGGCAAGTGCTCTGCAGCTCAGTTACGTTCCCCATTGCTCTGGTTTTGATAAATAAAGTTTTGCTATGACATAACATGCTCATTCATTTGCTTATTTGTAACAGCTGTGGCCAACGTGGTAACAGTGGCTGTGACAGATACTTTTGTTTTGTTTTGTTTTTATTTTTGATTTTTCCAGACAGGGTTTCTTTCTGTAACAGTCTTGGCTGTCCTAGAACTCGCTTGGTAGACCAGGCTTCGAACTCACTGAGATCCACTCGCCTACCTCTGCCTCCCAAGTGCTGGGATAAAAGGTATGTGCCACCACCCCCTGGTGACAATATTATTTGATATTAAAAGCCTAAAGTATTTAACATCTGAACATGTACATAAAGATGCTAACCCTTACCTTAAACATCTATTCTTAAACTCACAATGTCACTATTTGGAAATGACGTGTAAATTATGTTTAGAAGTTGGTTATTTGGTAGATAACTAAAAATTTCACTAACTTGTTCTCAAGACTTGAGATCTTTGATTTAAAAAAAATAACATCATTATGAGCTGGAAAGATGACTCAGAGGTTAAAGCACTCATGTGAGTGCACAGACATACATACACAGACATACACATAGACACATACACAGAGAGATACATACACACAGACATACACATACACACATACACACACATAGACATACATACACAGACATACACATAGACACACACACAGAGATACATACACACACAGACAGACATACACATACACACAGACGTACACATACACACATACACAGACATACACATACATACACATACACACAGACACACACACACAGAGATACACACACACAGAATACCCATACACACACACACACACACACACACACACACACACACACACACCCTTCAAAACAAAACTAAGAGGAAAGGTGTAGGCCTTTCATCCTAGCACTTGGAAGGCAGAGGCAGGCGGTTTTCTGTGAGTTCAAGGCCAGCCTGGTCTACAAAGTGAGTTCCAGGACAGCCAAATCTACACAGCAAAACCCTGTTTCAAAAAATTAAAAAAAAATTACCATTAGGTTGTGGTGGTGGTACATTCCTGTGACCCCAGCAGCTGACGAGTAGGCAGGCAGATGTCTGTGAGTTGAAGGCCAGTCTAGTCTACATAGCAAGTTTCAGCCCAGCCAGGGCTACAGTGGGAGAGCCTGTCTACAAAAACACATAGGGTTTCTGTACTCCTATGTGTTCTTTCTTGGTAAAATATAGATGTAATTTCCAATATTTGGAAATTTTGTTCATATTCACAGGATATAAAAATGTTAATAAATTAGTAAGTATAATAAAATATCACAGTTTAATATAATCTTAGTTATCACAAGAAAACAACACATGAGACTATGGAAAATAACATCAATAACAAAAACTCAACATATAAAAGCTAATTTAAACTGTACAGAAAATAACATCAATAACATGAATTACAACATCAAAAGACTAAGAAATAATACCTGGTCTGTCTCTGCTAAAGCCACAAGACTTTGTAACTTGGCTGGAAATTAGATTGAGTCGCCATGCTTTTCCTTCGTAATCAGTTTTGTTTTGAGTGTCTTGGGGTGTCTGAAGGATACCGGGGTAGGTTTTTATTCTGTAGCGGAGTTTTGTTGTTGACTGGTCAGTCTCAGATTCTTAGGCCCGAGTGATGCTGTCTTAGCCTGGCTCAGGATCTGTGGCTCTGGCTTTGTGGCCCTGGACTGTTGTCCTCTTCTCTTCCTCTTTGTGAACTGTGCCTCTCATGACCCTTTGTTTCCTGTTTGTGAGATTTCTTCCTCCCGTGTGTACTCTTCCTCTCCGACTCCCTGCTTCTCTTGGAGGAGCGGTGTGGACTAGACTGGGAGGCCCTTGGCTTGCTGTAGTATTCCTCACGGTGGTCCTTCCTCTCCCTCCTGTCTGAGGAGGTCTTACCAGAGTAGCCAGCCCAACCTGGAGACAGGTAGAGGTCTCTGTTAGCGTCTCGAAATTCATTGTTGGGATTTCTGAACACGTGGAGAAAGTTGCAGTGCTTTCCTTTTGGACATTTTTGCATTTCAAATAAACCACAAATTGCAATTTTCCACCGGGTCACTGGGCAGAATTCACACTGGAGCTGTCGTCCTGCATACCATCTTCCATTAAAGAGAGAGAGGGCTGTTTGGCATTCTTCTTCAGACTGGTACTGAACATACACATTGCCCCGCAGATGAGGTTCCAAGTTGCAGCTCACCTTGAACTGAATCACTTTGCCCACGTTCTTGAACTCGGGCAGCACATCATAGTAGAAGTCCAGGAACTGCTGGTAGGTCTCCTCCTCACTGTACTCCAGGCTGGCGTCCGAGTCGTAGTCATCCCTTCTGCACTGCTCCATTCCGAAGGTTGTGAACATGCTCTTCACCAGGAGCGTGGGACTTGACGTGGGAAAGTCGTGCTTCCGTGAACACCTGTTACCAAATCGGCACGCTCCCGTTTTACTGTAGAAGGGACAACTCGCTCGGTATTTCTCCAGTCTTAATTCCTTGGGTGGTTCTGGGTTCTGCCAAGTGCCCTCATTTTCAGCCTGGTCCAGCATTTTCTGCACCGCCTCCTCTCTTTCTCTCTTTTTTTGTAGCTTCTGCTCCTCCTCTTCTCTCTGTTTTTTCTGTTTTTCTTCCCATTCCAACTTTATCTGTCTCTCCTGTTCTTCCCTCTGTTTTCTAGCAGCTTCTTCCTTTTCCTTCTTTATTCTGAATTCTTCTTGTGCCTTCTCCTCCCTAAGCAGCCACTCTTCATGTAATTTTTGTCGCTCCATCTCCAATCTCTCTGTAAGTTGTTCATCAGCAGAAACATCGTCGTCCTCTTCCGGGGGGGCTGCAAGGTCTCTCAGGAGAGCCATATTCTGCCTACGTTTCTTGCGTTTCTCCTTCTTAAGGGCAGCCCTGTATTTTTTGTGGCCAAGTTTTTCAGGAAACACAGTCTCTTGGGTTGCCATCTTACCACAGAGCGCAGATCCCTTCCCAGATATCGCGATAATTATCTTTGCCACGCTGTGGATTGAAAAATCTCACCCACTGCTGAGTTGTTCTGCTTTGTAAAGCTGCCTTTCTGAACAGCGAATACAAGCTGGCACTGTCAGGCTCAACTGACTTTTTTCCTCACCAGAGTCACAGCCGTGAGCGCAGTGCTCCAGTAGGTGTGTGTGCGCGCATGCGCGCAAGGTGTCAAAGGACAGCTTGTGGATTGGAATGCGCAGGGCATGCTTCCTTGTGTTTACCCTCGGAGCTTCACTTCCGGCTTTTGAGTCTCCGCCTCCGGGGGGTTGCTCCCTCCTGTTAGTGAGCCTGGGTGCAGCAGCCCACCCTCCTGGACTTTGTGGGTGTGCTGACAGAAATGAAGTTCTCATGTTTGTTTGGCAGGGCTTTAGCAACTTAAGCCTCTTCAGCCTGGTTCCTTTCTAGAATTTTTTTTTTTTTTTTGCATCGAATGAGTTTTGTTATTTAAAAGTTTGCTTTTAATGTGTAATGTTGTGTTTTGGGATATTCACCAGAGAAGACTGCTCGGACATGGGTTTAAGTTTTTATGACAGTTTCTCCATATAGCCCTGTCTGTCTTGGAATTCGTTCTGGTTCTGTAGACCTGGCTGTCCTCAAACTCACAGAGATCTGCCTGCCACTGTGTTGGAAGCAAGAAGATAGATAATTGTAGTATAGCAAAAGTTGTATTTTTACTATGCCATCACATAAGGTTCACATTCTAAATTCCTAACTGTGTCCCAAGTCTATCTCCCCAAAAGCACAAAAGCCATATCCTGGATTGACATACGTTAGTTGACAAAAACAGCCGGAAGCCATTCTACAGAAACCAAAAAACAAGGTTAGCACAATGAGAGACTTTCCCATAACTAAGAACTTGGAAGGATTAGGTTTTTGTTTTCATTTTTGGCAGGTGGTGCTGTCTACATGTTGAGTTTTACAGCCTGAATGACACTTCTGTCATGGAGTCAGTTGTGCTAAGGTCTGGGGCCCTGTTACAGTAGAGTTTACTGTTGCTGTATGGTTTAGAAAATATAATAAAACATCGATAAAATATGCAAGTTAATTATTTGAGATAGGGTCTCTTTTTTAATTTTTAAATTTATTTTTATTTATTTATTTATTTAATTGAGACAGTGTTTCTCAGTGTAACAGCTCTGTCTGTCCTAGAGCTCCCTTTGTAGACCAGGTTGCCCTGGAACTCAGACGTATGCCTGCCTCTGCCTCCCCAGTGCTGGGATTAAAGGTGTGAACCACCACCATCGGTGGGTTTCATTCTTTACAGCAAGATGTCCTGGGACTCACTGGGTAGTCCAGGCAGGCCTTGAACTTGCAATGATTTGCTTGCATCTGTCTTTTGAGGGTCGGCATGACGCAATGTCCTGATCTAAATATGGATTTATAAATAGAAGAGGGCACACTTTTAGGTTTTAGCTATAAGCTGTAGTTTCATTTTTCTGCTGTAGGTGGCAGTGGAGTATTGGTTTGCTAATGTGCTGCAGGACTCCAGGCACATAATGCTTAAATGTTTTCTTTTTCTGGAATGTTCTAGTTGGAAAAAAAATTTCATCACCAAAATGACAACAATAAAATCCAAGGAATTTTGGAGAAGTAGCAGAGTTCTACATCAGGATCTGTAGGCAGCCGGAAGAGGATGACTTTGGGCTTAGAATTATCTTTTTGTAAAACCTCAAAGCCCACCCCAGTGACTTACTTCCTCTGACATGGTCATACTTCCCAATTCTTTCAGATAGTGCCACTCCCTGATGACCAAGTATTGAAATTTGTGAGCCTATGGGGGCCATTCCCATTCAGACCACCACATCACTCAAGTCCATATTCTAAAGGCTTGCTCCCCAGTCTGGTGGGCCTAGTTGAAAGAAGTAGGCTACCAGGGATGCTTTTGAAGAATACCTTTTCTTTGCAGCCCTTGGTATGCACACTCTTTCTCTTCTCTCTCCTCTCTCTCCCCTTCTCTTTTCTCTCTTCCTTCCTTCTTTCTCCCTCTCTCTTCATCTCGCCTCCCACTCTCCCTTTCTTCCTTGCTTGACTATCTTTCATATTTTCTATAGTTTTTTCCCCCTGGTTTTCGAAGACAGTGTTTCTTTGTTTAGCTCTAGCTGTCCTGGAACTCAACTTGCTCTGTAGACCAGGCTGGCCTCAAACTCACAGAGATCCTGCTGCCTCTGCCTCTGCCTCTGCTTCCCGAGTGCTGGGATTAAAGGCCTGCGCCATCACTCCTGGCAACATGTTTGAATGTTTTGTCTGACTGTATGTATATGTGTCACATGTGTACCCTTAGAAGCCAGGAGAGGGTGTCAGATCTCCTAGAACTCAAGTTACAGATGGATGTGAACCACCATGCGGGTGCAGAAATCAAGCTCATGACCTGCAGAAGAGCAAGTTCTCTTAACCACTGAACCAGCCCTCCAATTCTTTAATAATCCTTTTAGATCTCTTAAAGTCGACCATAGGGTTGGAAAGATGCCTTTCTATATTTCTATGTTTAAAACTCTGCAGCGACCCATTGCAAATGATGTGAATGGCAGGTGTCAGTGTGATACATTGCCGTATTTTTGCCCTACAAGGGCAGAATTGGGCACTTAGAACAGAGACTGGATGGCAAAGTCTAAAGTATTCATGTCTGGCCTTTTTCTAGAAAAAATGCCCAGAGCCTGCTAAGATCTTACAGTTTGAATATACCTCAGTGTGTTAGCAGTTCTTCTGTTAATAGGCATCCTGTTTATCCTGTTACAAGTGGAAGACCTTTTGTTTTTCAAGACAGGATTTTCTTATGTGTCCAAAGCTGGCCTTCCCCTTACTCTGTCGCCTAGTATAACTCACAGGGTGAGCATCAGCTTTAGGGTGGATGGGTCCAGCCACACTGCCATATCTGCCTCAGTACTCTATTCTGTATGCTCAAATTTGAACTGTTGTTTTCTCATATTTCTTTTATTGAGCATAAAACCATTTTTGTCTGTTCATAGAATGGTTTAATGGATCTGTACAGCGGACGGTGGCTCTGCGCTTCATGATGAACTGTAACATGGCACCTGTGCCCTCAGTTCTGTTTCTTTTGAATTGTTTTCATAAGGAAGTAGTTTTCTCAGCAGCTGCAAAGAAGGTAATTAGATAAACTTATATATTCTCCCTAAAGAGATTTCCTTGTTTTCCCACAATGCTGGCGATCTAACCGCAGGGCCTCCTGCATGTGAGGTACATGCTCTACTACTGAGCTATACCCTCTGAACTCCCAGATTTTATACTTTCCCATGTTTGTCAAACTTTTGAGGCCTTCCTTATTGTCTGTTTTTGTAGGTTTGCTCTATCCCCAGGTCTACAAACACCCCCAGTGCCTGTCCTGCTTGTCTCTGAATTACTGTTGTAGAAAGTCGCAGTTTCTCTGAGTCCCATCCTGTGTCATACCCCCACCCCCACCCCATACACACAGGGTTTCTCTGTGTAACAAACAGCTCTGGCTGTCCTGGACTCTCTCTGTAGACTAGGCTGGCCTTGAACTCAGAGATCCACCTGCCTCTGCCTCCCAAGTGCTGGAATTAAAGACATATGTCACCATTGCCTGGCAGTTTTTATTATTGTTATTTATTATTATTATTATTATTATTATTAGTAGTAGTAGTAGTAGTAGTAGTAGTAGTAGGAGTCATTTTGAGACAAGTCTTGCTATGTAGTACTGTAGTACTTTTGAAAATGAAGGGGGAAGGAAGATTTTCTTTCTTATTTAGTAATTATTGTTGGAGACTTTCCTACCTTTAAATGTCCTAGTTAGCAAAAATGTTCTTTGGAGCTTAGAGCTTGTACAGTGGCTCACACTGTAATTCCAGCATCATAGTACTTGGGAGGAGGTAGCAGGTGAAGTTCAAGGCCATCTTTGTCTATATAGTAAGTCCAAGGCTATCCTGGCTTACATGAAACCCTATTTCAAAGAACAATGTCAGGCAAAGCAAGTAAAGGAATTTGCTACAAAGCCTGCTGACCTGAATTAATCTGTAGAACCCTTCCTGTAAATTGTCCTCTGGCCTCTACATGTGTGCACATGCATGTACGTGAAAGTTTCTGCCCCACCCACAGCTCTGAAATAAACACACTTAAGCATATATTAATTACAATTGCTTGTTGGATAGCTCAGGTTTATTACTAATTAGCTCTTACAACTTAAATTAACCCATTTCTGTTAATCTATATATTGCCATGTGACTTGTGGCTTTACCTGTCCTCCAGCATTTCTTGCTCTCTCTGTCTTTCCTGGTGACTCTTCCAACTCTGCCCTTCTTCATCCCAGCATCCTTAGTTAGGTTGTCCTGCTTATACTGCCTGCCTGACTACCAGCCAATCAACTTTTTACTAACGATGAGAGCAATACATATTTACAGTGTACAAAGATTGTTCCACAGCACATGCACAAGCAAAAATAAATGTGAATAAAAAAAAAACCTATGTTATATCAAGTGTGGTTACCTGCAGCTTTAACTCTAACAGTTGGGAGATAGAAGCCCAGGACCAGGAGTTCAGAGTTACCCTTAGCTGCATAGCTAATTCAGGGCTAGCTTGGGCTACATGAGACCTTGATTTAAGCAAAAAAACAAAAACAAATCACCTTAGCTGCTGGCCAGAAAGACAGTGTCGCCTTTAGGAGAGATCAGCTGAGGACAGACACATTTGGAAGAGAAAGTTAGAATCAAATTCATTGAATTACAGTTGACTTTATTTTTCATGATGTCTAGGTTAACTGTGAATTAGTTTTAGAATGACTAAAATTATAAATCATTTTGTTGAATAACAGTGTAATTTAATATAATCCTAATGTAATGTTCTGTAATTAGACTTAGGTAATGTGGAAGACAGCAATTTCAAGATATCTAGCCGGGGGAACTTGCTGAAGCAGATATTAAGATGTTCTTTTGTTTTTAAAGCTTTATCTTGTGTTCATTGGTGTTTTGTCTGCATGCATGCCTGTGTGAGGGTGTTTGAAACCCTGGAACTGGAATTCCAGACAGGTGTGAGCCACCATGTAGGTGCTGGGAATTGAACTGGAAGAGCAGCCAGGCTCTTAACCACTGAGCCATCTCTCTAGCGCCAAAGTGTTCTTTTAGATATTCGGAATGTTGAGATAGGAAAGCTGGCCTGTCTAGCGGAGTGGAAGACAGAAGCTACCACTTTTTTTCGTTATTAAGTGCAAAGTTCCTTCAGCATTCTGTTTGGTTAGATGTAGTCATTTGTAAACCTAATGGTGTATGGCTCAGAATTGGAATGTTCCTTTTAGTCACGTGACAAAACGAAATATGGGGTATTTCATTCATTCTTGTATACAAAATATTGTGCTAAGTGCGTTAGTCAAATCTTTGTCATGGTGTTGTGGGATAATCTTTTTGTATACTGTGAAGAAGTGTTACTCTGCTTGGTTATTGAAAACCTGAGTGGCCCATAGCTAGGCAGGATTTCTAGGCACAGAGGATGCTGAGATAAAGGACAGAGACTGGAGAAGACATGAAGGAAGCAGGAAAGCAAGGTGGCCAATATGTAGATGAGGTCAACAAGCCTTGGGCAGCATATAGATTAATAGAAATGGTTAATTTAAGTTATAAGAACTAGTTAGAAACAAGCCCAAGCTACCGGCCAAAGTTTCCTAATTAAGTCTCCATGTAGTGAACTGGGAGCTGACTGGTGGAGTGGAGAAAGGCTCGCTGCTTCTCTGTGATGAAACACCAGAGACAAACAAGGAAAGAGAGTTTGTTTGGGCATTGGGTTTCAGGGTTTTCAGTGCTTGGTTGCTTTCAGATTTGATATAAGACTGAATGTCACAGTGGTGGGAACATACAGTATAGCATCATAGCTCATCTTGTGTTGGACTAGGGGCTGAGAGAGAGGACAAGATACACTTTGAAAAGGCGTGGCTCAAGTGAGCTACTTTCTCTAACCCTGTCTCATGTCTTCTTTTGAAATTTATTTTATTTTATGTGCATTGGCATATATTTATATGCCCGCATATATGTCTGTTTGAAGGTGTTAGATCCCCTGGACCTGGGGATACAGACAATTCCATGTTGGTGGTGGGAACTGAATGCAGGCCCTCTGAAAGAACAGCCAGTCTTCTTAGCAGCTGAGCCATCTCTTCAGCAGCCTTTCTCATGTTCCCAATAGCCCATTTAATTTTGATCTCATGAAATATTTGATGAGATCAGTGTCCTTAGGATTTGTTCTCTTTCAAAATAATTTATTTTATGCTTAATTGTATGTATATGTGTGTCTCTGTGTGTATGGGTATGTGCACATGTGTGCAGGTGCCCATAGATGCTAGAAGCACTGGGTCTCACTGGAACTGGAGTTACAGTGGTTGTCAGCTGTCTGATGTGGATTGGGAACTGAACTCAGGTTCTCTGAAGAGCAGTACATGTTCTTAACTACCTACCATCTTTCTAGCACCCTTTCCCTTCTTAATAGTGCCAACAGCTGGGAAAAAAAGCCTTTTGTTGGTGTATTTCATATGTAAACTATAATAGTATCTGTTAGGGGTATATAAAGACCAGTATGGTACTGTGTATTTAACAAAGAGTCCATAGTGTACTAGAGGACATTAAAGTGTATGCAAATGGTAAGAATTGAAAGCATAATAAAAAGCCTAATAAGTGAGTCGTAGATTAGAGCAACATTTAGGTTGAACTTTTGGACTAATAAGATGGTTCAGTAGGTAATATAGTGCTTGTCTGAGTTTGATCCCACAGACCCACAGAGTGTAGGAGAGAACCAATTCCTGCAAGTTATTCTCTGACCTCCACACATGCATGCATGTACATACACAAAATATAAAACAATTCTTATCTTTTTGAGGCCGGTCAGTGGTGGTGCATGCCTTTAATCCCAGCATTTGAGAGGTAGAGGTAGGCGGACCTTTGTGAATTCGAGGCCAGCCTGGTTTACAGAGCGAGTTCCAGGACAGCCAGGGCTACACAGAGAAACCCTGTCCCAAAATATCAAAAAAAAAAAATCTTTTTGGGGTGTACATGGCTTTACCCACGGAACCATTTTATTGGCCCTAAATTTTTAAGTTTTTAAAAATACAACAATTTTTGTCTGATTGTTTTGAGAGAAGATCTCTGGAACTCACTTTGTAGATCAGTGTGGCTTCAAACTCACAGAGATCCTCCTGCCTCTGCCTCCTGAGTGCTTGGATTAAGAGTCCTCTATCACACCTGGCACATTGTGACTTAAAAAGATTGATTTATTTATATCTGGTGTGTGTAAGTGTATAAGAGAGTCTACATGTGCCATGTATGTGCAGGTACCCATAGGAGCCTCAGGGTGTCAGAGTTCTTGGAGCTGGGATAACAGAAGTTGTGAACTGTCTGATACAAGTACTGGGAACTGAGCTCTGGTCTTCTCCGAGAGCAGTGAGCACTCTTAACCACCGGGCCATCTCTCCAGTTCCCTGTAATGACTTAAAAAAATCTATCAAAACTGGAACTACTGAGATAGCTCAGCAGGTGAAAGCACTTGCTGTGCACGCTTGTTCTCCTGAGTTCCACCCCCAGAACCCATGTAAGAAAGTCAGGAAATGTGGTGGTGTGCATGCATCATACCAGGGCTCCTGCAGCAAGACGGGAGGTGGAGACAGAGTGTCCTGGCAGCCCGCACCAGCTGCCCTGGAGTATCCAGCAGAGCAGGGACAAGAAAGCCTTCTCTCTGAGCTGGAAGGAGAGAACCAAGTTCCAAGAGTTGTCTTCTGATCTCCATATGTCCATCGTAGCGTGTTCGCCCTACCCTCACACTGATAGTAACAGTAAAATTAAAACGAATAAAAGTGGCCCACAAGTCTCAAAGTTGGTTAATATGAATTTACCACTCTGCCATTTACAATTAATAACTGATTGGCGTATTTTTTGAGGTTGGGTCTGTCGGTGTGGCTTAGGCCAGGCTGGAGCTTGCTGTGTAGCACAGGCTGGCCTGAGTGCTCTCCTCACAGCTGTGTGTCACTACTTCCAGCTGTGAACAGTCGTCAGTGAACAAGTTGACATTTTTCAGATTCAGATAATCAGAATGTGTTGGATGCTCTCATGCTGAAGGCTGAAGTGTCATTCTGAACCGACATTGTTCTTTGTAAAAAGAATAAGCAAACAGTATAGACACTGGACATGCTTATGTTTTGGTACTGGTTTGCCCTATTTATTTTGGCTCTGCTACAGAGGTTAGATCTAGGAAGACAACTGTGCCTTGCTCACTTCAAAGATAAGACTATAATTTTTTTGTGGCCAGTGTTTCTTGGTATGCAGACTGTTGGACTGTCTTTCTCCTGATAGTAAGATCACAGAAGCACATTGCTGTTACTTTTAAAAAACAGTAAGTAGACTTCTCCTTTTTGGGCAGGGTCTCATTATACAGCCTCGGCCGTCCTAGAACTCACAGAGGTCTGCCAGCCTTTGCCTGTGAATGCTGGAGTTAAAGAGGCTCGCCACTGTGCCCGGTTAGACTATTTTCTCGCAGCAGTTTAGACCTTTTCCATTATCAACATGCCACCTGTATGTTTATTACAATAGGTGAAACTAAGATCGTTGGCCAAAGTCCATGTTCACTTTGAGGTTTACACTTGGTGCTGTACGTTCTGTGGATTTTGTCAGGTGTATGACGAGGTGTCCCCCACCATAGGATTATACAGGGTAGTTTCACGACCTTCACAATTGGTTGTGCTCTGTGTATGCATCCCCCTTCCCTTCCTCCCTCCCCCTCTACCTTAGAGCCACAGAGCTCTTTATTGTTTCCCTGTTTTTACCTTTTCTAGGAAGTCCTAATAGTTGGAACCATGTAGTGTGCAGTGTTTCAGACTGACTTCTTTCAGTTAGTAATAGTCACTCTGTAGCCTTTAATCCATGATAGCCCATGATATTCCATTGTCTGAGAGCTGGGGATTTAGCTAAGTAGTAGAGAGCCTGGGCTTGATCCCCAAGGAGTACAAACAATAAGAATAAAAACCAAGCAAACAAGTGAACAAACCAATTCCATTCTCTGGAGCTAAGACATCTTAGAAGTTTTGGTAACTAAGATAAAGCTGTAAGCATTCTTGTGTAGGTTGTGTGTGGACAGAGGTTTCAGCTCATTTGGGTGAATGCCAAGGAAAGCATTAACTTGAATGGGTGGTCAGAATGTTTAATTTTGTAGAAGCTGCCAAACTGTTTTCCAAAGCAGTTGTACTACTTTTGCAAAGAGAATCTTCATGCCTCCACATTCTCCTCAGCTTTTGGTGAACCTTGCTATGATCCTGGCCATTGGATCTTGTGAACTGGTCTTAAATTTTGATTTGATGACTTTCTTAGAGTCCTAGAGACTACTTGGTAGTGTGCAGTAATTGTTTATTTAATGTTTTTTGACACAGATAGTACATTTATCCATTTATCCTGAATAGAGTCTAATTGCAAGTGCCTAAGATGTGAATTTTTATGTGTTTAAATTTGTATTAGAGTTCTCTAGAGCCACAGAATTTATGGGATGAGTCTGTGCGTGCGTGCGTGCGTGCGTGTGTGTGTGTGTGTGTGTGTGTGTGTGTGTAATTTCTTGGGATGACCCACAGGCTGCAGTCCAGCTGACCAACAGTGGCTAGCTGCGAATGGCAAGTGCAATAATGCAGTAGTTGTTCAGCTCACAGGCTGGGCATCTCAGCTGGTCTGTATGCGCAGACTTCTGAGAAGTGGGCTCCAGTGCCAGTGAGGAAGTGAATGTGTTGACAAGTTGAGGGCAAGCCAGTGAAGAAAGAATAGACCTTCCGTCCTCCATTGTCCTTATAGAAACTTCCAGCAGAAGGTGTGGTCCAGATTAAAGGTGTGCCTGCCTTCCTGACTCAAGATTTGGATTAAAGGTGAATTGTCTTCCTGTGTCAAGCTCTGGATCTCAAGTGTGCCCTCGATTTTTGGGTTGTGGTTTATCCCATATATAGTCAAGTTGACAACCAAGAATAGCCGTCACAAAATGTTTATGTAGTTTGAAACTATGTATGTATTATAATTGTAATTATCATCTCAAGTAGACACCAGGTGGAGGGGAACTAGAGTGACATGGGTATGAGATTTATTTTCATTAGCATTAGTGTTTGTGGTAAAGGAAAGGTTGGGTAGAACTGTTGAAGTAGCTCATATTTGAGTTGATTTTAGGTAGAATCCAGAATTTCAGAATGTGTGGTGCTGTGAATGAGAATGGCCCGGTAGATTCATAGATTGGACTGTTTGATGCCCAGGGGAGGCGTGGCCATATTAGAGGAAGTGTGTCACTGGGGTCAGATGGAGGTTTCAGAAAGCACATTCCAAGCCCAGAGTCCCTGCTGCCTATGGATCTGGATGTAGAATTCTCAGCTACTTCTCCAGCACCATGCCTGCCTGCATGCAGCCGTGTTCCCTGTCATGATGATAATGGACTGAACCTTAGAAACTGTAAGCCACCCCAATTAAATGGTTTCCTTTATAATAGAGTTGCCATGGTCACGCTGTCTCATCACAGCAATAGCACAGTTATCAAGACAAACTGATAGCTTAGAATTCGTTAAAACTTATTTTAATTTTATATGTACGGATGCTTTGGCAGTATGTGTGTCCACAGCACATGCATCTCTGGTGTAGGTGTAGGTCAGACGTGGGCGTTGCCCCTGGAACTGGAGCTCCAGGCTGTGAGTCATCACGTGGGTGCTGGGAATCAGACCTGGGCTCTCTTGTAGCCGGTGCTCTTAGGTGCTGAGCCACCTCTCCAGCCCTGATAGCTTAAAACATTTAAATTAAATGGGCAAAATGACTTAGTGGGTAAGAATATTTGCTGTCAAACTTGGTGTCTGAGTTTGCTCCCTGGAGCCCACGTGGTGGAAGGAGGGAACTGACTGACTCTGGCAAGTTGTGCTCCCATATCCACATACGCACAGACAACAACTAATAAATGTCAAAAATTCTGAAGTTACAGTTTATTTGTATTCTTTTAGTTCCTTTGGAATTTATAAAAATTCTCTTTAATTGTGGTTTGTTTGTTTTATTTTCTCATGCACAGTAAGAATAAGATATGAGCCTGGAGGTGGTGGCACATGCTTTTAATCCCGGCTCTTGGGAGGCAGAGGCAGGCAGATCTCTGTGAGTTCAAGGCCAGCCTGGTCTACAGAGTAAGTTCCAGGGTAGTCAGACAGTCAGGACTGTTAAATAGAAAACCCTGTCGGAAGAAAAAAAAAGATTATGTTATGAATGGAGTGTGGTGCTACTGTTATGAATACAGTGTGGAACACTGCTGTGTTCCCAGCACTGAGGAAGCGGAAACAGAAGGGTCAGGAGTTCAAGGGAGTTCTAGCCTACTCTGGGATATGTGAGACCTTGTCTCAAAAATGAAAACAAAACAAACCCAATACAATTGGAAAACAAATCTTTCATGGATATAGTGGTACATCTCTATAAACCCAACATTTGTGAGGCTGAGTCAGGAGGATTTCAAGTTTGAGCCAGTCTAAGTTACAGAGTGAGTCTCTTTCAAAATAACAACAAAACAGAAAGATTGCTAACATACTAAGTCAACGTCCTGGCTGGTGTTCAACTTCTCAGCTTGATGCGACCTAAGAATCATCTCGGAAAAGAAACTTCAATTGAGAACATGCCTCCCTCACATTGGCCTGTGGGCAAGTCTGTGGGTATTTTCCTGATTAATGATTGATGTGGGAGAACCAGACCAGTGTGGGCAGTGCCAACTCTGGGCAGGTGGAGCTGTAGTATAAGGAAGCAGGCTGAACAGGCCATGGGGAGCAAGCCGGTATCCAGTGTTCCTCCATGGCCCCTGCTTCAGTTCCTGCCTCAGCTAACTTACTGAGGACTGAAGTCGCTCTTCCCTACACCGCTGTTGGCTGTGGTGTTTATCTCAGCGTGGATGCCAGTCAGCAATGGAAGAGGATAAGAGATCCCAGGTTAGAATTTGAAATGGAAGCTGTGGGTATTTAAGAACTTCATTGCGGAAGAACCCCAGAATCCCAGAAGTGAGGATTGCCACCTGCTTCTCTTAGTAACTCAGAATCCTGCCATTAAAAGCCAGGTGAAGGTGGCCCATGCCTTTAAGGGGGAGGTGGGAAGATCAGGAGTTGACGCTTATCCTCAACTAAATAACAAATTCAAGACCAGCCTGGGCTATGTGAAACCTTGTCTCAAACAGAGAGGAAAAAAGAAGGATCTTTCCTTGCACAGGAGAACTTTTGCGTAAGTGGTAGAAGAGGGGAGTAGATTGTTGGCTCTCCTTATTCTGGAAGCTCAGATGAGGTCATACAGGCTTAATGATGCTCAGCTTTGGAGAAGGGGCAGTGATATTAGCCAATATCAACAAGTATTTTTAGGATATTCACAGCAAATTCTTCATAGGGTACATTGTATTTGTCCTGGTAAATCATGATGGATTTATTTATTAAAATTCTTTTTAGATTTATTTTGTATCTATGAATATTTTTCCTGCATGTGTCCTTGGAAGTCAGAAGAGGTGTTCGATCCCCTGCAACTGCAGTTACAGGTGGCTGTGAGCTACCATGTGGGTGCTGGGTTCTTTGAAAGAGCAGTGTGTGTGTGCTCTTGACTGCTGAGCTTTCTATCCTCATTACGGGTTTTTTATTTGTTTTTTGAGACATCCTTGCAATATAAACTGGGCTGCCTCAAACTCTTAGAGATCACCTGTGTCTGCCTCTTGAGTGCTGGTACTAGAGGTGCGTCACCATGCCTGACTTACAGATTTTTAATACATTTTCTCACCACTGAACTGTTAGGTTTTGCTAAGGATCTAATTGCTTAAACAAATCTATTATTTTTACTTTTAAAATATCTGTTTTATTATTTTTAGTTATATGTACTTATCTATCGTTATATTCATGTGAATGCAGATGTCAGAGGAGACTAGAGGTAATGGGTCCCTTGGAGTTAAGTTGTAGGCAGCTGTTAGCTGCCTGAGAGGGTGTGGGAAATGAACTCAAGTCCTCTGCAAAAGCAACGTACTCCTAACTGTGCTGACCTATCTCTCCAATCCCTATTACTGTTTGTGTGTGTGTGTGTGTGTGTGTGTGTGTGTGTGTGTGTGCATACCATTGCATACATGTTGAAATCAGAGGACAATTCTGTGGTGTTAATTCTCTCCTTCTGCTTTCATGGATTCCAGGTATCAAACTCAGGTTGCCCGGCTGGCACAGCAAGTGCTTTTTACCCAGTGAGCCATCTCTCTAGCCCCTCCTCCTCTTCTTTTTACCCAGTGAGCCATCTCTCTAGCCCCTCCTCCTCCTCTTTTTACCCAGTGAGCCATCTCTCTAGCCCCTCCACCTCCTCTTTTTACCCAGTGAGCCATCTCTCTAGCCCCTCCTCCTCCTCTTTTTACCCAGTGAGCCACCTCTCTAGCTCCTCCTCCTCCTCTTTTTACCCAGTGAGCCATCTCTCTAGCCCCTCCTCCTCCTCTTTTTGGACAGGGTCTCATGTAGCTTCCACGCCGTCTTTGAACTTGTGTGATGCTTCCCACTTCCAGTGACTGGCATTAAAGGTGCACACTGTCACCCCTGGTCTGAGTCAGCCTAGTTTGTTTTTTTAATTTTATGTACATTGGTGCTTTGTTTGCATGTACGCCCGTGCGAGGGGTCAGAAGCCCTGGAACTGGAGTTACAGACAGTTGTGAGCTGCCAGGTGGGTGCTGGGAATTGAACCTGGGTCCTGTTGAAGAGCAGTCAGTGTTCTTACCTGCTGAGCTACCTCTCCAGCCCTTTTTTATTTTTAGTTTTTCAAGACAGGGTTTCTCTGTAGCTTTGGAGCCTGTCCTGGAACTAGCTCTTGTAGCCCAGGCTAGTCTCGAACTCACAGAGATTCGCCTGCTTCTGCCTCCTGAGTGCTGGGATTAAAGGCATGCACCACCACCACCCGACTCCTTTTTTTTTTTCAGCCTAGTTTTGTTTATGTAAATGAGGGCATCTTCAAAGTTCCATACACTACCAGCTCGTCAAAGTACCACTTTGGGGGGAGAAAACGGGCATTTAGTGACAATGGTACATGCTGTATTCCTTGCTTGAAATGGCCATTACTAACACATAATAACAGGAAGGAAGAGCCCATACAGTGAAGAAACCTGTTAATTTTTTTTTTGACGTGAGGCCTCACATTTCTTTTAGGCACCCTCCATGGTACCCACAGTAGCTTTCTGTGGGATAGTGGTCTGCACTTATTCTTGCCACATGCTGATGCAGTTTTGAGTGTTTGCCTATGTTAGCATGTTAATCGTTTTGCTTAGCCTCCTGTCTACTGTTCCTCAAATCTGTTGCCTCTCAGCCTGTGCTGTGTGGTAAGAGAGGGCTACTGTAGAAGCTGAGAGCTGGACACGGAGCGAGGTGCGTGGATCGGAGTCACCACTGTGCAAGTGATCGTTCTTTGCTCTCCCTCTGTCTCTCCCCCAACTCGACCATCCCGTTCTCTCCTGTTCTCCCCCCCCCCGCTGCCCTCTCCCCCCATGCTCCCAATTTACTCAAGAGATCTTAACCTTGAACAAGTTGCTTTATTTTCTCTGCACCTTAGTTTTCTAAAGATAGAAACAGTTTTTTTTTTTAAATCTACTTTTTCTTAAAATTTAAAAACAATCTTTTTGTTTTCCATACCAATCCCAGGTCCCTTTCTCTCCTCTCCTCCCACTCCCTCCACTTCCCCCACCTCACCCCCATCCACTCCTCAGAGAGGGAAAGGCCTCACATGGGGAGTCAACAAAGTGTCACCTCACTTGAGGCAGGATCACGGCCCTCCTCCCTGTGCTAGGCTGAGCAAGGCATCCCTTCATAGGGAATGGGCTCCAAAGAGCCAGTTCATACACTAGGAATAAATCCTGATCCCACTGCCAGTGATCCCACAGACTAGGGCCTAGTTTAGCCCTATGCAGGTTCCTCAACCGTCAGTCCAGAGTCAGCGCGTTTCCACTAGCTCGGGTCAGCTGTCTCTGTGGGTTTCCCCATCATCTTGACTTCTTTGTCATATATCGCTCATCCCTCTCTTTGACTGGACTCTGGGAGCTCTGCATCTGTTTCCATCCGTTGCTGGATGAAGGTTCTATGATGACAATTAGGGCAGTCATCAATCTGATTACAGGGGAAGCCCAGGTCAGGCCCCCTCTGCACTATTGCTAGGAGTCTTAGCTGGAGTCGTCCTTGTGGATTCCTGGGAATTTCCATAAACATAACGGATAGCCACCTACAGTCCACAACCCCAGGGAAGCTGTATAGCAAGGAGAACCCCAAGAGAGACATGCATGGATCCCCTGGATCTCCTGAGTAAATTGGGAGCATGACGGGGAGGGGAAAAGGGTGAGTGAAAGAACTTGAGAGGTCAGGATGGTCGAATTTGGGGAGGGACAGAGAGGGAGAGCAAGAAACGAGATATCTTGATAAAGAGATCCATTATGGAAGTAGGGAGAAACCTGGTGCTATGGAAATTCTCAGAAATGCTTTTTGAGTTACTTCAGTGTTCAAACATAAGAAAAATAGAGACAATATATATTTAGCTCAATATAAGAAGGCTTCATATTTTGCTGTATTTGTCTTTGTCCTTTCTTGCCAGACTGTTTGCAGTTCATGCCATGATATTTCACTTTTAATGGGCATTTCTAAAACACCTACCCACAATATGATCATATAACTAATACATTTTACAAAAACTCGTTAATTACAACTCCCCAGTTGTCTTGTTTTGTTTTGTTTTGTTTTGTTTTTTGAGACAGGGTTTCTCTGTGGCTTTGGAGCCTGTCCTGGAACTAGCTCTTGTAGACCAGGCTGGTCTCGAACTCACAGAGATCCACCTGCCTCTGCCTCCTGAGTGCTGAGGTTAAAGGCATGCACCACTGGCCCCCCCCCCCGCCGTTGTCTTTAGAAGTCTCATTTATTACTGATTTAGTCAGACCATGGTCTACTTAAAAACCACACATTGCATTGGTCGTTGTACCTGAAAGGACATTTAGGAGTAGAAACGAGTTCGAGGGATCTGCTTTAGAATTTTAGGGACAAATAGGATAGGACTTGCAATTGTGGAGGATTTGGAGTGTGGTAGCCCTCAGGAGAGGCGGGCTGGAGGGGTAGGAGTTCAAGATCATTTGGTCAGCCTGGGCTTTAAAAAAGAGAAATATTGAGAGTTTGAAAGAGGGATTTGGAGTATGGAAAAGACTAGGAAAGATCGGGAATAAAGGGGAAATTTCTTGGTGGCTTTAAAGACTTAGCGCTGGAAGTATAGGGAGTCACCAGTGGACACTGCCTTGAACAGAGGGCTCAACTCAACACGGTCCACAAGAGTAAAGGACAACCCTGTGGCATCCGGCCTTTGTAAAACACCAAACAGCAGTGAGGTAAGGAGCAGAAAGCTTAGCCCATTGGTAGTGGGGGATCATGTGTGTGAGGATGGGGAAGCTGCTTTGGTTGGGTGACAAGAAGGGGTGCATGTTTCTTTTAGAGAAAATTTTTGTGTAGGGGATTTAGGACTGTGACATCTTTGACCTGGCTTCTACTCTTGTCAGTTTTTGCAAATCTGATTCCAGACCCTTAGGACCATTAGTGAAAGACCGGGGGCCTTTCCCGGGACAGTGTAAACTAGGTAATTTACATTCCAGACTGCCCAGGTCTTAGGTGATCCCACTGGAAATCGGGAGTTCTGTAGACGAGGTGTGTGTTTCTGGATCCCCATGATCACCTCATCCGTTTCTCTGAGTAAAGCCATCGGTTCAGCTGCGGTTGTGTTAGTTTCAAAGTTTGTTAGATTATAAGTAAAGCAAAGCCTCCACTAAACAGAAAATATTCTCTTTCACCATTATATCTATTACGTTTATAGAAATTCCAGGCAGCACTGGAGATTAACCCTTTGTCTTTCTCTTACCATTTAACTTTGGTTGGGAATCTGACACTTGTTGGGAATGAAAATCACCTTCTCAGGAAAGCCCACCAACTAAAGACACCTTGTTGCCTTCTCCAAATTGACTGTAAATCTTTCCTCCTCCTCTGCCTACATTTTAATTCTTTTCTCTAGATCTGCAGAGTTCTCTGGCTGTCCACTAGCTCTTGTAGACCAGACTGGCCTCGAACTCAACAGAGATCTGCTTGTCTCTGCCTTCTGAGTGCTGGGATTAAAGACGTGCGCCACCACCGCCTGGCTAGATTTTTGTAAGATAGTGCTCTCATCCATGCATTTTCTTATTGTTATTTCGGTTGTCTGGACTGCTGACTGATTCAAATGCCATCTATGTTTATGGCTCCTCAGTAGTAATAAATAGCCAGCTGCATTCCAGCATGGAGCTTGTCCTAGTTAGTTTTTTATTGCTATGATAAACACTTTGCTGGTGGTTTTATGTCAGCTTGACACACAAACTAGAGTTATCTGGAAGAAGGGAATTTTAGCTGAGAAAATATCTCCATAAGATTCATCTGTAAGGAGTTTTCTTAATTAGTATTTATCTTTCAGAATATTCATTTGTGTGTCAAACTATTTCAGATGGGAAAGACTTCAGAGAAGGGCTGGAGAGATGGCTCTGTTTAAGAGCACTGACTGTTCTTCCAGAGGACCTGGCTTTTGTTCCTAGCAGCGCACAACCATCTGTAACTCAAATTACAGATCCAGGGGATCCAGCACCCTCTTCTGGCCTATGCAGGCACTGCATGAACATGGTACACTTACAGATATGCCACCCAAACACCCTTAACACATAAAATAAATAAATATTTTAAAAAGACTAGAGCAATGGAAGTTGTCAGGTATATAGAAAGACATTTCATAATGTAAGAGGCTAAGACAGGTAAAGGCTCCTCCATTTTGTATTCTTACTGAGGCCATTTCAGGTTTGGCTAGAATTTGGTCTCCTTGATGGAGAATCCTATGGAAATTGCACAGCTCTGCTCTAGGAACCAAAGGTGTCCTAGCTAACTTCTCTCAGCTTTTGTTCTGTTAAGCTGCTTGCTTCTATGAAGCACCCCCCCCCCATACACACACACCGCTGTAGCTGCTGACCAAGATACCAGGATGTGGTTTCTACCTTCAAAACCCCATGTTCTGGACACTTGGGGATATACCTGGGTTCCCAGCTGATTGGAATAAAGACTTCTATTCTGCTTTCTGTAAACAGAGACTGCTTGCTCATTTCCCAACTTCTCGGATTCGGATAATCACACAGAAACTGTATTAATTACAACACTGCTTGGCCTATTAGCTCAGGCTTCTTATTAACTAACTCTTACATCTTAAATTAACCCATTTCTATTAATTTGTGTAATGGCCTGAGGCTATGGCTTACTGGTAAGGATCTGGCATCTGTCTCCTTCGGCAGCTACGTGGCATCACTTCGACTCCACCTACTCTCTGTCTCTGTTCTGATTCCCCACCTGGCTTTACTCTGCTAAGCCAGTGACTGAAACAGCTTCTTTTTTAGTCAATGGTAATAAAACATATTCATAGCATACAGAGGGGAATCCCACATCAGCTTTCAGTTGACTGTAAACTGTCTGCATGGTCCTCTCTGGTTTGCTCCCTGTGCCAACGATAATAAATAGGGTCAGTTCTCTTGGAGAAATGTAACAGTTCTTCGCAGGTGTGTGCCTGAAGACAGAGCAGCAAAATAGAGCCTGAAAAATGCAATTCATAAATGAATAAAGTTAGAGATTCAGTACTTCTGTATGGAAAGAACAGATCGATCAGACAGAAAATCAGTACAGATATTATTGAATCAGTCAAACAGTATGGCTAATCAACCGGAGCAAACTGAATGTTAGAGAAACTTTGGGAGTGAGTAGGAGAGGGAGACATGAAGCAGTTTTGTAAAGGAAGATTCATGTTGCTATACATTTGTCAAAATCTGCAGACTGTACACCAAGAGTAAGTTGCGCGCAAGCTGGAAACTTAGGTGATGGCAGTATTGGTTCCTGTACCGTGGTAAGTGCAGTGCATGGATTCCGGTGTTGATGGGAAAGCTGTGTGCTAGCTTAGAAGGCAGTCTGTTGGAACTTTCCACTCACTTTTCTCATGAACTCCAAACTGCTTAAATTAACCTAGTCAAACTTCCTCTGGGACTCAGTGGTTTCTGAGGGTGTTCTGTACAGTAGACACTTAATGCAAAGCCGTGTTTGTCACCAGAGCGTAATAGGAGCTGACTTCGGTTGTTTTCAGCACTGATGTTAAGTACTATCCTCTTCAAGCAGCTAGAGACTGTGGATGGCCATGTAGAAGTGTGAAATGACTGGAGACTGATTCGGTTCCTTGTGAAGACAGGTCATATACTTGATACTTAAACAGTTTACTGAAAAGCTATCATTACCTTAAGTTTACTTTTAGTCTTTTATTCAAAAAATGGACAGTCCTTTGTTTACCTCCTGAATTTGAATTTTAGCAGAACAGGAAGCTTCTCTCCATAAGATGTGTGCTCACGTGGGGATTTGGGGATCCTCTTCCAAAAACACCCCTTCCAGATGGCCAGCAGTTTGGTCCTGGGTATTGACTGAGAATAACTCACCATCAAGCTGTGAGCCTGGACTTGAGCAAGCCACTCAAGAAGTGTTTACTGAGTTTTCAAAAATGTGAGCCAGAAATTTGTTATAGCGTCATTTCTGCTTTTGTTTTCATTCTTTTGTGCAGTGCCGTGTATTGAACTCAGTGTCTGTGCATATGCCATGCATATGTTATATTACTGAGGCACAACTCCAGTTCCCAACTCACTTACAATTTTTAAGACTTATTTATTTTTATGTGTATGAGTATTTTATCTGTTTGTATGTGTATATATGTACATGTGCATGCCTGGTGCCCAAGGAAGTCAGAAGAGGGTGTTAGATCCCTGGAAATGGAGTTATGGGTAATTGTGAGCAGCTGTATGGGTACTGGGAATCAAACCCATGTCCTCTGCAAAGAACAGCCATTAACTTTCTTTTAAATTAAAAATGTTCTCTTTATTATTTATTATATGTACAGTGTTCTGTCTGCATGTACATCTGCAGACCAGAAGAGGACATCAGACCTCATTACAGATGGTTGTGAACCACCATGTGGCTGCTGTGAATTGAACTCACGACCTTTGGAAGAGCAGTCAGTGCTCTTAACCTCTGAACCATCTCTCCAGCCCCAACTTAACTGCTGAGCCATTCATTTCCAGTCCTCATTTTTGAAAACAGATTTTGCTAGAACTGCTTTGTATTCACAGCAAAATTAAGAAGAAAATAAAAGTTCACAAATGCTCCTGTCTCCCCTTCCCCCACTAGCTTTCTGTTTTGCTAAAATCCTAACCACAGTACTGTTTGTTACAGTGAATGAACCAACATATCATAAATCACCAATTCTACAGCCCAGGGATAATTCTATGGTTGGTTTCTTTCTTTCTTCCTTCCTTCCTTTCTCTTTCTTTCTTTCTTTTTTTTTTGAGACAGTGTGGCCTTGACTGGCCTGGAACTTGCTGTGTAGACCAAGCTGGCTTCAAACTCAGAGATCTGCCAGCCTCTGCCCCCCCCCATGGAATTAAAGGTGTGCATCACTATGCCTGACTGAGTCCTTAAACTCTTAAAGCATGTATGTTTGAGGAAGATCCTAGGTAGGCCTGACAGTATGTATGCACTCATACACACAACTATATGTATATCAATGGTAAATACCCCTGATTTGTTGTGAAGTCTAGAAAGAGACCCCTATCCCAGGTTTGAAGGTTCAGAGAAGGTATCCTATGTAAAATAAGATCTATGTTTGTTTTGTTTTAATAGTACAGAGTCTCATACAGCCCAGGCTGTCCTTGATCTCCTAATCCTCCTGCCTTAACACCCAGGTGCTGGGATTATAGGCCTTGGTACCACTATCCCAGGCTTTAATAAGACCTGTGTAAAGCCCTGGATTAAATGACGTCAGCAAGGAGTGGGGATAAAGGAACAGCAGCTAGGATTTTCTAGGCAGAGGGAGTAGCTTAGGCAAAGGTTCATAGATGGGTCTAGGATGATGGATTTTACGAGATAAAATGGGTTCAGTATAGGAGGGAAGAAGAGTGAGTGGAGATTATAGGTATGAGGAGATGAGAAAGAGAACTAGAAGAGGAGGCCCTGATAGTTACTGACCTTGGGCATCATATTGAAGAATTAGAACCTAAATCTGGAGGTCAAAAAAGTCTTTAAATGGTCTTCACTCCCGCCCCTCTCTTATTCCCTCATAGGGATTTGAACCCAGACCTCACAGGTGCTAAGCTGTGCTCTGTCACAGAGCTGGACTCGGCTCTTTCTTGTTTCTTTTTGAGACAGGGTCTTATGTATCCCTTGCTAGTCTTGAGATCACTAATGCGGATGAAGGGGAACCTGAACTTATGACCCTCCTGACTCCTCCTGAGTGTTGGGAGTATTTAGCATGGTGCTGGGTCTCAAACACAGGGTTATGTGCATGGTGGGTAAGTGTTCTATTAACTGAGTGACATCTGCAGTGACCCCACCCCACTTTTGAATTTTTCTTTTTGTGAGAAGTTGAGTGTTTTGTGACATTTCATAAATGAATATTGTCTTAGTTAGGGTTACTATTGCTGAGGTAAACACCATGACTAACATCAACTTGGGAGGAAAGGTTTCTTCCATCCTATAGCTTGTGATGCATCATTCAGGGAAGTCAGGGCAGGAACTGATGAAGAGGTCCTAGAGGAGTGCTGATGACTATGGCTTGTTCCTCATTGCTTGCTCAGCTTGCCTTTTTATGCACCCCAGACCACCAGCCTAGGGAAGGTCCCTCCTACAGTGGGGTGGGCCCATCCACATCAGTCATCTTTTGACATTGCCCATAAGTTTGTCCATAAAACAGTCTGGTGGGGCATTTTCTCTATAGAGGTTGGGAAAAAAGATAGCTGCCCATGCATGCTTCTGTAGAGGTTCCCTTTCCCAAATTGTTGGCGGAGGTTGTTCTTCGTTTCCTGGCTGCCCAGACCTGAAGTAATCACACAGAAGCTAATTATTTGCAATACTGTTTGGTCAGTAGCTTAAGCATATTTCTAGCTAGCTCTTATATCCTAAGCTAACCCATCTCTTTTAATCTCTGGATCACCATGAGGTCATGGCCTACCAGGAAAGTTCCGTTGGGGGTGTCTGTCTCCTGTGGTGGCTACGTGGCGTCTCTCTGACTCTGCCTATTTTTCCACAGCTTTCAGTTTAGTTTTCCCGCCTAGCTCTATTCAGCTAAGCCACTGGCCGAAACAGCTTCTTTATTAACCAATAGCAATAAAACATATTCACAGCATACAAAGGGAAATCCCACATCACCAAATGACTCTAGTTTGTGTCAAGTTGACACATACATAAAAGTTGATTAGCCGTTTATTATGTTAGAGAATTCTAGTTTGTTTCTAGTTTGGAACTATTATAAGAAAAATTACCAGAAACATTTATGTGTAGGTTTTATGTGGATGTAGACTAAATATGACAAGAGTATAATTGTTGAATCATTTGATAATTATATTTTTATTTTCTGTATGAATTGTTAAACTCTTCTCCTATGTGGATGTACCATTTCCCATTCCCCAGCAATGTCTGAGTGATCCAGCTTCTCCATGGCTTGCCAGCATTTGGGTTTGTCATTGTACTTAAATTTTGGCTATTTTATAAGCAAGTGGTGAATAGCCCATTGTAGTTTTAATGCACATTTCTCTAATAGCTAATGATAGAAACATTTTTTATGTACTTATTTACCACTTATATGTTCTTGCTGATGAAATCTCTGCCATGCCTTTTGTCTGTTTTCTAATTAGACTGTATCTTTTTGGTAATTTTAAAAAATTGACTGTGATGTGAGTGACGGTACAGTGGGTAAGAGCAATGTTCTGGGGAACACGAGCTGGATCCCTAGCACCCCCACATGAAGGAGCTCTAGTTCCAGGGCCTGTGATGACCTCTTCTGGCCTCTGGGGGGTGGTTACTGCATGCATGTGGTGCACAGATATACATGCAGGCCAAACACAGACACATGAAATACAGTTGAAGATGTAAAGAAATACACTGTGTGTACATTGTGTATGTGCATACCACAACAAGCCTGTCGAGGTCAGAAGACAGCTTTGTGGAGTTTGTTCTCACCGACTTTTGTGTGAGTTCTGGGCATCGAACTCAGGCCCTCAGGCTTGTGCCGTAAGTGCCTTTACCCACGGAACCATCTTGCCTGCCCTGATTGTGGGTTGTTTTTTTTCTCAAGACAGGGTTTCTCTGTGTAACCCTGGCTATCCTGGAGCTCACGCTGTAGACCAGGCTAGCTTTGAACTCAAAAGATTCACCTGCCTCTGCCTCCCAAGTGCTGGGATTAAAGGTCTACACTGCCCTGGTTATGTTTTTAATGTTGAGTCTGAAAACCTTTTACATGTTAGATGCTAGTCCTTTGTTGTGTCTTCATAGTTCATTCATCCTTTCTTCCAGTTTTTGTATATGTACTGTATATGTTCTGAGGAAGCAAACTCGCTCCTTCCTCCCTTCCTCCCTTCCTCAGAGGAAAAGCCAATTTTGATAAGTGCAAATACATCAGGTTTTCTTCTTGAATTATGCCTTTTGTTGTCCTGTCAAGGGACACTCTGCGTAGTCTTCAATCCCAGACATTTTCTTTTCTGTGTATACACTTCTAAGAGTCACAGCTATATATTTGTATGAATTTGTGTTTCATTTTAAATTTAATAAAAGCTGTGAGGTTTACAGTTTGAGAGGCTTTCTTACTTGGGTACCTAGGCACCTGCTAGAATTTGAATCCTCTATCAGAGAACTGTGTTAGAAGCTGTATGTGTATAGACCATCTCAGAGGTTAGAATTGGTGGGTAGAGAGACTTGGAAATGGGTCATTTCATTCCCCCGAGGTCAGGCAGTGATAGGGATCTTAGGACATTTGGGGAATCGAACGGGGCAGTTACCTTATGGGGAAAAAGACAATGGGGAAGACATGTGTGAACAGAAAGAAGCCAACGAGGTGAGGTGGCCACAGGAGGACATGTTAGGTGACCACAGCAGCACAGACGCACACAGAGAGAGATGCAGGTGTGGGGTGTAGACAGGTCAGTGCTGCCTGACTTCACTGTGGGCAGCAGGAAGCTGTCAACAAGAACTGAAAGATAGGCCAGAACCTGGTTTGTTGAGCTTGGGCCTGATGCTCAGTAGTTCTCATACCTGTTGTAGCTCATTGTTTATTCATTTAAAAATATTATTATTATTATTATTATTACTTCTTTTATGTATGAGTATTTTATCTGAATGTAATGTCTGTGCACCATTTGCCTGCCTGGTGCCCACAGAGGCTAGGGGAAGGTGTCAGATCCTCTGAGACCGGGGTCACAGACAGATGTGAACTGCCATGTGGGTGCTAGGAATTGAACTCTGGGTTCTCTGGAAGAGAAGAGCAGCCAGCACTCTTAACCTCTGAGCCATCTCTCCAGTCGTGTTTACTTTTTATAGTAAACATTTTTCTAAGACTTCTTTCATATCCTTATAAGTTGCTATGTAAGTCTGTGAGGCCAGAAGATGGCTCAGTTGATAAAGTGTCTGCTATCCAAACATGAAGAGTTGAGTTGGGTTTCACAGCACCCATGTAAGCAGCCAGGCATGGCAGAATGCACCAGTGACTCCAATGTCTAAATGGTGGTAGTGGTGGCACACAGATTGTTGGAGCCCGTTAGCCACTCAGCCTAGCCTAGTCCGTGAGCTTGAAGGTTAGTGAGAGACCTCGCCTCAAAAAATAAGGTGGAAACTGATTAAGGAAAGTAACTGACATTGTTTGGCTTCTGGTCTCCACGTATACTTGTACAAACATGCATCATCACTTCCACACACATGTACACACACACACAAAACATATATAGCTTGTATTTTTAGACATATCATCATGGCATAAATGTAAATGAAACAAAGTAATTTGAGATGTTTTATGATCTAAGTATTTAAGCATTATTGTATGTATATATTTACCCTATATGTGGAATCACTGTGAACACATAGCAACAAATGCAGTTAACACAACTGTGCTGTATTGGTAGCTCACAGATTTTAAACTCGGCAATGGTTTTCCCAAATGGTCAGCATCCTGTTTATAAAGTGGAAACCTAACCAAAGTACAAGTTATTTTTGTTGCATACCTGAAAAATTCAGTGTTTATTAAAGCTGTTAAAAAGTACTTTCTCATATAAACAAAGTCAATTTCTAGTCTCCAGTGATTGCAAACAGGTTTCCCCAGTGTCACATGGGGTGTTGCAATCATGTGACAAGGGTCAGTTTGTTCTGTGGAATGTTCTTAAGCAGGGGTTGGCCATATTTCCTGTGCTTGGATAGTCCATAAACTGAGAATGCTTTTTATATTTTCAGTTGTCTAAAAATGAGAAGAAAACTGAAACAAAACTTATCAAGGCTTTTCTTGAATGAAATGAAAACTGATATTAAATGAGAATTCATGACTTTGAATTCAGTCCAAAGTCAGCTTCTTATTTATTTTCCAATTGTGTTAAAATTAGATGAATTGACCTGAGTTCAAGATTGTTGGCAGTTGCCACTAGTTCGTTTCCTGACCGCCCTAACTCAAAATAATCACACAGAAACTTTATTATTTGCAATACTTTTGGCCAATAGCTTAAACATATTTTTAGCTAGCTCTTATATCCTAAACTAACCTGTAGTTATCCACGTGGGAGCCATTCTGTAGCATGCGGGGGCTGACTTGTCGGGGTTTCTGTCCTGCCCAGTTCCCACAGCCAACAAGTCCCACAGAGGTCTCCATAAGTTATAAACTGATTGGCCCATTAGCTCAGGCTTCTTATTAGCTCTTGTAGCTTATATTAACCCATTATTCTTATCTATGTTAGCCACATGGTTCAGTACCATTTTCAGAAGGGAAGGTTACATCCTGCTTCTTTAGTGGTCTGGGCAGGATTGGGAGGAATGGGGTTCCTCCTTCCTAGAATTCTCCTGTTCTCATTGCCCCGCCTCTGCTTCCTGTCTGGCCAATCAATGTTTATTTAAAACATGATTAACAGAATACAGATAATTCTCCTCTACCACTAACCCATTTCCATTAATTTGTGTATTGCCATGTGGCTGTGGCTTACTAGGTAAAGTTCCATTCCATGTCCAGCGTCTGTCTCCAGCAGGACTACATGGCTTCTCACTGACTCCACCTTCTTTCTCTCAGCATTCAGTTTAGTTTTCCCGCCTAGCTGTACCCTGCCCATCACAGGCCAAAGCAGCTTCTTTATTCATTAACCAATAAAAGCAACACATACAGAAGGACTTCCCACATCACAAGATGTTGATTGAAATCTAAACAAAATAATTTTTATGTCATAGACACAGTCGTATCAGAATAGTTTGTTTGTTTTTTAAAGACGTGCTGTCCTAGAATCCACTATGTAACTTCTAATCCCAGGGTCTGTTAATGCAGTGTGCATTAGCACACATCTCAGAATAGATATCTCTTTGTATGATAAGGAAAATGATATAGGCCGTCTGTGTGTAAAGCAAGATGCTAATAGAAATATTTAACTTAATTGTAGTATAATATACAAAGTAACCCCACCTCTCCCGGGGGTCTTGCCGTGTAGCTCGAGCTGTCCTAGAACTGCTTGTTGTACAGACAGGCCAGATTTACTTTTGGTTGTTCACCTGCTTCTACCTCCTGAGTGCTGGGATTATAACCATGTGCCACCCAGGTTAGGCTTTGAAGTAATATTCCTGTTTGGAGTCACAGCAAGAGATTTTGGATCGGTTATCTGGTTAAATAGGCAATAAATGTGTTCAAGTGTAACGTTAAATATAATCTATCAGAAAGTTTTGATGTTTGCCACACAGTTTTCCTATTAATAGAGAAGTGGAACGCAGCCTGCCTCCAGCTGTTCTGCCTACCTTTGCAGCCCTTTGCTCTTCCTGCTGGTGACAACTTGTGGTTCCAACTGATAGGACTATGGTATGAATTATTTGAATAGCTGTGGTTTGGATAAGAAATGTCATCCATAGGCTCAGGTATTTGAACCCCAGTTGGTGGTCTCTTTGGGGAGGTTTAAGAGGTGCAGCCTTCCTGGAGGAAGCGGTCTCTGGAGGTAGGCTGTGAGAGTATCTGCCTGTAAATAAGAGGCTACCTTTCAGCTTCCTGCTCCTGCGGATATGGCTCGCTGGCACGGTAGACTGTTACTCCTCTGGAACTGTAAGACAGATAAACTTACCCTTCTATAAGGTGCTTTTGGTTATGGTATTTTATCAAAGCAATAGAAAAGGAATGGAACTTTTAGGTGCATGCAGTTGGAAGGTTGCTGAGGTAGCATACACAATTGAAAGACAGTTTATAAGAATCGGGGCCCTGGAGACGCCCAGAACTGAGCAGTAGTACTGGGAGTGCCCTTTCATCTCGCTGGACTTCAGGGAGCTCTCCTCACCCCTTCTCTTCTTCCCATTTAGCCCCGCCCCTCCTCTTTTCTTTTTTTCAATTTTGTGCCAAAAAGTTCAAGAGACTGGCTGTCCACAATCCCAGTCTCACATTGTTCTGGCACTGTGATCCCCACGGGCAGCACCTGACCTAGACCTCCTGTGTAAACAAAGAAAAGAGGTGCTCTGATTTTTCTGGTGTGGTGCTCCTGCCAGCAGCCTCTGTGGCGAAGGGAGAGTAGTGACAAAGGAAAGGACGGCTTTGGGATTCCCTGCTAAGTATGTCCTTAGATCTAGCTTTCTAGTGTCCAGGTTTCGCTTTGCATCACAGTTGATTGCCCATGTGCCCAGCCTTTGTGGCTCCTTATGGCGTATGTATAACCATGTCTTGAGTTTTGGCACACTAGTTTGACTCTGTACTGGTTTTTCGTTTTTTTCTCTCAATTTTTCTGTTTGTTGTTAAATAGAACTAGTTGGATAATTTCTAATAATACACATTTCTCACTTGAAACAGTTAAATCTTAATGATAATTAGTCTTTGAAGGATAATGAACTTAGCATTATAGCTAATCCTTAGATGGGGCCATTTTTGTATCATTATTGGTAGAAAGTTCCAATTTGACTTTCTATTATTATTGTTATTTAAAGTGATGTCAATATCTAACTCTCTGTGTAGTCTCTTATGACAACTAACCAGTGTCTTAGATATGGTTTCTATTGCTTTAATAAAGCAAGTTGGGGAGGACAGGGTTTATTTGGCTCACACTTGAGCCTTACTCTTCATCACTGAAGGAAGTTGGGACAGGAACTCAAACAAGGCAGGAACCTGGAGCCAGGAGCTGATGCAGAGGCCATGGAGGGGCGCTGCGTACTGACTTGCTTCCCATGGCTTGCTCAGCCCACCTTCCTGTAGAATCCAGGACTACCAGCCCAGTGATGGCACCACCTTCCATGGGCCGAGCACTTCCCCATTGATCACCAGTTAAGAAAATATCGTACAATTGTACCTCATGGAGGCATTTCCTCAACTGAGTTTCCTTTCTCTGATAATTCTAGCTTATGTCAAGTTGACACACAAAACTAGCCAGTACATCAGAGTACCATGGCTTAACAGTTGTGTCTCTGATTCATTGAACTTTATTGGAAGTCACTGGCTTTCTATGATCAACACTTATCAGTGCTTCTGTCTACCATGTTACCTTTGAAATGGAATGTGAGTTTCAGTGGATGTGAAAACTCTTTGAAGGTAGAGTACTGTGCAATCTTAAGATACTTTGTTCTACATTTAATATACTTATATTTAGTGTCGTATTTTGGCTTCTACTGCTGTTGTAAAACACCATGACTAAAAGTAATTTAGGGAGGAAAAGGTTTATTTGGCTTACAGGTTTCAGTCCATCATCAGTGGACTGAGGGAAGCCAAAGCAGGAAGCTGGATGCAGGAATTGAAGCAGAGGCCATTGAGGAATACCCCTTTCTGGCTTCTCCTCCTGACTTGCTCTGTTTCCCTAGGACCACCTGCCCAGGGGTTGAACTGCCCACAACGGACTCCACCCACATATATCATCAATCAAAAAACTAACCCATCATTGCTCACACCTTTAATCCCAGCACTCGGGAAGCAGAGGCAGGCAGATCTCAGTGAGTTTAAGGCCAGCCTGGTCTACAGAGTGAGTTCCAGGACGGTCAGGGCTACACACAGAGAAACCCCGTCTCAGGGGGGAAAAGGAAAGAAAGAAAAAGGAAAGGGAACCATCCCACAGGCTTGCCCACAGGCTAATCTGATAGAGGCATTTTCTCAATCCAGTTGAGGTTTCCTCTTCTCAGATGACTCTAGATCGTGTCAACATTGCCGAGCTATCAAACCAGCACATCTGGTTACTGTGTGTTCCTAAATGCTAGAGTGGAGAACCTAGCTTCAATGGCAGTTAAGGTTTGAAAGTATAAGGAAAGCGTAATGTAGCATACAATATCAAGTAATGTTACTGAGCTGTTTGATGGAGATAACTGCAAAGTTCAAGTAACATCCATTGAACGACACTTACTTAGTTGTCTAATGGACAGCTCATGGTATCACTAGAACATGTCAAACCAGGTGTACTGACAATAAATTATGTAAGATTTTATCAGAGAATTTTTTGTTTCATTGTTTTGAATAATATTTATTTCCCCACTATGAAGCTGGATATGAAAAATTACATTTATTTATTTATTTATTTTTAATTAATTAATTTATTTTTGTATGAGTATTTTGCCTGAGTGCATGTATGTACATTATGTTCATACTTGGTGCCTGTTGAGATCAGAAGAGGCATCAGATCCCCTGAAACTGGCATTATGGACAATTGTGAGCTGCCGAGTGAGTGCTGGGAACTGAACTTGAACCCTTGGCAAGAGCAGCAAGTGCTCTTATCCATTGAGCCATCTCTCCAGCCATCTGCAAATGGATATTTAAAGTTATATTATTGATAGAGAATTTCTTATTTGGAAAGGGAATATTTTTGCATTTGTACTATAATCATCACTCATTGTCTTTCTTGCCACTTGATGACCCTTTCTGAAAGCATAGTCAACGATTAAGGTCCATCAACACGTGTTCTGTGGGTAGGCAGCTTTGTCTAGTTGTCTACCAATACAAACGCACATTGCTTTTTCTGTTGTCTTTATAGTCTATCGCATCTGCAGACATGGATTTCAACCAGTTAGAGGCATTCTTGACTGCTCAGACCAAAAAGCAGGGTGGCATCACCGGTGAACAAGCTGCAGTCATTTCCAAGTTTTGGAAGAGCCACAAGACAAGAATCCGAGAAAGCCTCCTGAACCAGAGCCGCTGGGACAACGGACTGCGGGGCCTGAGCTGGAGAGTGGACGGCAAGTCGCAGTCCAGGCACTCAGCTCAAATACACACCCCTGCTGCCATTGTAGAGCTGGAGTTTGGGAAGAGTGGGCAGGTGAGTTCAACTTGAGCACTTATTAGCCCATACGTCTATTTTACTTTTATTTAACAGTGTTTGTCCATATACTGATCCTGTGAAATTCATGTGAAAATTTTGAAATTCTGGCCAGTTGCAGTAGAGTCTATAAAGGACCCTTGAGTTGTCTCAGAGCCGAGTTGCCTCCTGTGCTGCAGTCTCGAGGCGACGGTAGGGACGCTAGGTAAAGTTAGACAGCGCAGACACACTGCGGCCTGTCACCCGTGTGATCTTCCGGTGTGAGAGGTGATGTATCTCGATATCTTAATTATGTTAATGTCTGTCCTAGAGATCTAGGGTGCCATTGTTGACCTCAGCTCATAAATTATTTTCAGTTTGCTCTTGACTATGGACCAGTGCTGCTTTCCTGTGAGTTTCCAGTCATCACAACAGAATGTAGTATCTGTGATTTCTCTCAGAGCCGTTCAGTCTCCGCTCCAGATGTCAGATTAGACTCCCAGTGACCTGGCTCACATTTTCTGAGGGGGAAGAGGAGAAAGAAACTGATAATTAGAGACTGTCCAGACCACTGTGTTAATTATATTTATTTCCCCATAAATAACCAAATAAGTGCTATCATTATATTATCTTATAGAAATATCTTTATCTTCTGTCTCTCTCTCTTCTTTTTTCTTTTTTTTGGTTTTTTGAGACAAGGTTTCTCTGTGTAGCCCTGACTGTCCTAAAACTTGCTTTGTAGACCAGGCTGGCCTCAAACTCACTGAGATCCACCTGCCTCTACCTCCCAAGTGCTGGGATTAAAGGCGTACTCCACCATCACCCTGCTGGTTGTTTACTTTTTATTCTGACAATATACACATTCTTCAGTGTCACTAAGGATTTGTTTTAGGACACCATGTCCCTGCACAGATACCAAAACCCATGCTCAGTTCCTTTACATATAACCTACATATATCCCATTTATTTTTAAATAATTCTAAATTACTTATAATTCTTAAAACAATATAAATTCTATGTAAATTTTTGTTATACTGAATTGTTAGGGAATAATAACAAAGTCTGGACATGTTTGATATAGATATTTTGTCTAAGTATTCTTAATTTGTGTTAGGTTTAAATCTTTAGATGTGGAGCCTGTCTGTAGGCGTGTGGGTTTGGGGTGCTGGGCATATCTCTGCCTGGTTCACTACAGTCTACAGTTCAAGAGAGTTTCACACCTTCCATAAGACTGTTTGGTTCTCATTAAAAGATTTCTCTAGCTAGAGGTACTGCAGGCTAGGCCCCATGACACTTGCTGTGGATTTCCAGAATGAATTGTGTTTGCCTCTAGATTTCACCACTGCTGATTTAGCAGGGGTCTTTTAAGAATGGCTCCATAGAGCAGGAGAGATGGATGGAACATCAGTTAAGGGCCCTCACTACCTGCTCTTCCAAAGGACCCAGGTTTGATTCCAGACGGTGGCTTGCAAGTATTGGTTAACTCCAGTTTTAGGGACTCCATTACCCTCTTCTGGTGTCAGTGAACACCAGGCATGCACATGGTACACAGATATGCATGAAGGAAAAGTACCCATGCACAGAAAATTAAAAAAAAATGACTTCTCACCTGGACATAGCTGTAATCCCAGCATTGCAGTAGGTGAAGTGGGAGAATCATGCGGTTGAGGCCAAGTTGAAGAAATGGCTGTCTTTACTTAGGACATTGAGGAAAGCGTTTGTGAGTGACACTGGGTAAGACCTTACCAAGCCTTCTAGTTTCTGTTGGTTGTGGTCACTTTAAAAATCACTCATGTAGCTGGGCCTGGGGGTGCATGCCTGCTGTCCTAGTACTTGGAGGCAGGGACAGGCAGCTCTCTGATTTAGAGAATTCCAGAACAACAAGGGCTACATAGAGAGACCCTGTCTACAAGATACTCCTTCCCTCCGCTGCTCATCTGGAAGGTTGTACAAGTGAGCAGTGTAATATTAGTCTCTGTTAGGCTGCTGTATCCTGTACTTCTGACATCTGAGACAAGATGAGAGTGTAGCCTAGATTATATTCCAGTGACTGTTTTTGTCTGAAGCAAGACTTTTCAATTGGGCTGGTGTGGGCTTTTTTCAAAGTCAGGAGGCCACAATCTCCACCCTCAGCTCATGTAAGCGCTCTGTGTTTTGAACATCCGTCTTCGGAGGAGCTAGGAAGATGGACCCCTGGTTGCTTCCCTTCCATAAACCACAGTCATTCTCTCCTTGGAGAGGGTCAGTCTTAGGTCTCCCGTCTCCTCACACTTGGCCGCCTGTGAGTAAACTCTTCATTTGAGCGATTTGCACACTATGCTGTGGGCAAAACCTGCTCCAGAACTCTGGGAGCTGTCACCTGCATCAGATTTCTTCCTGATAACTGCAGCTTTCTGATCCAGAGCTGAGACTTAGGAAATTAAGAAGTCACTACAGACAGAACCAGTTCTCTGGGTTTATACCCTGCATTTAACGTGACTGTCTCTTTTGGCAGTGACTTAGCAAAGGTGTCTGGAGACCACCACTTCTTTTTCACCTATACATTATTCTTCCATTTTCAACCCTCAGGAGTAAGAAGTAGTTAAGCTGGCTGAAGAGCCAACACAAGCAAAAGCAAGCTGCTGTGACTCTCATGGCCACTGTGTCAGGCTCGCCGAGGGGCTCTGAAGCTTACAGCTGCTGGACTCCATCTCATGCGAGGGCTGCTGCTTCAGGTTGAGTAGGAAGGGCTGATCTGAGGAGCAGCGAGTGTGACTAGCGGGACGGAGCCAATCTCAGGAAGATTTGGGGGGCAAAACTCATAGATACAGCCAAACTGAGAAGTTAGCCTTGGTAAGAAATCATCAAACCAGAAAGCTTCACACAGGGAATGCTGTAGTAGGATCATTTGATTTCATTGTAGAGAATGAATTGAGTCAAGATTTGGAGGGAGGGAGGGAGGGCATGTGGTCCACTGCTTTCCGGTGTTTCTTTGCATATTAAAAGCATTCTCCTTTGCCTCCAGGCTGTCGTTTGATGGGATGTTTTAGCTGCTTTCCTGTTGCTGTGACAACACCACAACTAAGGCGTCTTACAGAAAGAGTTTACTGGAGCTCCCAGTTCTAGAGGGTTAGAGTCCATGACCGTCATGGCTGTGAAGCATGGCAGCAGGCCAGCAGGCATGGCTCCAGAGCAGAGCTGAGAGCTCACATCCTATAGCAAAGTAGGAAGCAGAGGAACTAGCTAGGAATGGCATGGCTTTTGAATTCTCAGAGCCCTGTGACACACCTCCTGCAGCAAGGCCACACCTCCGAATACTTCCTGACAATTCCACCAACTAGGAACTAAGCATTCAGATATATGCCAGGTGGTGGCCGTGCACACCTTTAATCCCAGCTCTTGGGAGGCAGAGGCAGACGGGTCTCTGTGCATTCGAGGCCAGCCTGGTCTACAGAGTGAATTCCAGGACAGCAAAAAAACCTGAAACAAGCAAACAAAATTCAAATATATAAGCTTTTGGGAGTCCTTTTCATTCAAACCACCACAGGACCTCAAGGTCAAAAATAAAATACTAAAGATCTTCATCCTTCTGCTAACAAGATGTAGATGTTCATAAACAAATGCATCCAGTATTCTACTTTTAAAAAAGAAAATGAATTGCATGGATTTCTGAAATTTCCATCTTTGCTTAGGATAATTCCCTTTTAAATTTTTATTATAGTATCTTCCAAAATTTGTTGATAGGCCCAAGAATAACCAGTTAAAATTAATTGATACTGGGGCAGGAGTGGGGGGTAAAGCTGAGAGACCATTACAGAGGCTTCTGCAGGGCTGGAGAGATGGCTCAGAGGTCAGGAGAACCTGCTGCTCTTTCAGAAGACCCAGTTTCAGGTTCTCAGTGGCTCATAACTGTCGGTAGCTCTGGTTCCAAGCAATCCGACATCCTCCTCTCTCTACAGACACCAGGCATGCATGTGGTACACAGGTGTACGTGCGGGCAAAACACCTTTACACATAACGTAAGACTTTTCTTTTTAAAAATGCTTTTACCATGTATCATGTTAGGCATATGTCACAGAAGGTAGAGGCTATTTTAATAAACATTGAGAAGGCAAGAGTTGGGGCTCTGCCTGCAGTGTTGATGAGTTGTCTTAGATGTTGACTGGTTGCTTTCTTTCTACCCTGTATGTTCTGGGAATTGAACTCGGGTTGTTAGGCTTGGAGGCAGGCACCTTCACCCACTGAACTGTCTTATAAGGTCTCATGTTCCCTTCCCCCTTTTTCACATATATTATTACACATAAGCAGAAAGATTTAGAAGGGGAAAAGAAGATAGAGGGATGTCTGGAACTTACTGACGCTGTGAGAACAGGATTTTGGCACTGCTGAAGTCCATGGCCTCTGGCCTGCAGCATCAGTAGCCCTGGCTCTTCAGATGGCTGTTTGCCAGGCTGATGAGGTGCATGAGAGAAAGCCGGAAGCCAAGCCTGAAGGGTTCTTGGACACAACTTTTGGATTTAAGTCTCTTGCTAAGCTTGGGGTATCATTGTATGATACCCAGTCATGTGGAAACTGCTTGTATTCATCTGGTTGCTGTGGGCATCATTCCATGTGCACCACTGGAACACTGCCAAGTAAACATAGTCCTCAGGTCTGTGCTCACTCTTCAGCTTTGCTTTTTAAAACCTGTGCTAAAGTTTATCTAGCATATAATTAGCCATATTTTAAGATTACAATCTAGTGATAGAAGGTACACATTCATAATGTCATTGATCATCAATTGTATCTATAGCTACAAAATTTTCATGCCCCCAGGCACCAGTTCAGAATCTATTAAACAGTAATGCTGGGTCTTGCCAGCCCTGCTGACTTCTGTTACAGTATCAGTCTGTGTGCATTTGTCTGTTCTAGCTGCCTCAGATAAATAGAATCAGACAAGATTTATCATCTGTGTGTGAGTTCTCTAGAGTCACAGAAGTCATGGAATGAGTCTCTCTCTCTCTCTCTCTCTCTCTCTCTCTCTCTCTTATATGTATGTATGTATGTGTAGCATTGTATTGACTTAGCTTCTTTAAAACAGGATGTAGGTGAACATGTTACCTTAAGTCTTATGTTTAGATTCTTGGCCATTTATGACTCCTGTATTTGGCCATTATATTTTATTAACTTAAAGAGTGAGTGAGCATGTGTGTGTGTGTGTGTGTTTGTGTGTGTAAGCCAAAGGGGCTAACATTGGTGTTGTTCCATGGGTTCTGTACATATATATGGAATTTATTGGGATGACTTACAGGCTGCAGTCCACCTAATCCAACAGTGGTTAGCTGTGAATGGAAAGTCCCAGAATGTTCTGTCCACAAGGCTGGGTGTCTCAGCTGGTCTTCTGTATATGCTGGAGTCCCGAAGAAGTAGGCTCCAGTGAGGGAAAGGATGCGCAGACAAGGCCAGGGCAAGCTGGTGAATAAAGAATCACTAATCACAATCTTCCGTTGTCCTTACGTGGGCTCCCAGCAGGTGTGGCCCAGATTAAAGGTGTACCTTCCCGACCCAAGATCTGGACTAAAGGCGAGTTGTCTTCCTGCCTCAAGATCCGGATCACAGGTGTGCCCTCCATTTCTGGATTGTAGTTCATTCCAGATACAGTCAAGTTGACAACCAAGAATAGCCCTCACACTGTCTTATTATTACTGAGGATAGTATTTTTCTGGGTTTAGCTATGTTTTAGCATGCATAGAATTTAATTCCTTTTTCAGATTGATGTTCCATTGCTTGTGTATGTCACATTTTGTTTATCTGTCTATTGAGGGATACTTGGGTTACTTATACTTTTTGGCAACTGTGAATAATGAGCATAGTAGTAATTCAGTGCCCATTAAACAACATATTTAGCCAGGTGGTGATAGAATATGCCTTTAATTCCAGTGCTCAGGAGGCAGAGGCAGGCAGATTAATGTGAGTTTGAAGGCAGCCTAGTCTAGAGTTCCAGGACAGCCAGGGCCTCATAGACAAACCCTGTCTTGGAAAAACAAACAAACAAACAAACAAAAGACACAAAATAACCCCATAAACAAAAACAAAACCCAAAACCAAAAAAGAAAAACTCGTATCTGAGTCTCCACCTTTAATTTACTTGGGTATATACTTAGGAATAGACTTTGGATCATGTGACAGTTTTATTTTAACTTTGAAGAACTGCCAAACTGTTTTCCACAGTTGACTGTACAATGTTACGTTTTCTCCCACAGTGCATGAGTGTTCCTGTTCCTGTATTTCCTTGCAAACACCCATTTTCTAGCTAGTCTTGGTGGCTAACACCTATGTCAGCATTCAGAAGACTGAGGCAAGAGAATCACCCAGGAGTGTGATGTCAGCCTAGGCTACATAGTGAATTCCAGCAGCTTGGGCTGCAAAGTGAGACCATGTCTCAACAAAAACAGGCCCCACAAAATTTACACACTTGGTCTGCAGGGATTCAACGGTTAAGATCACTTGGTGCTCTTGAGAGCAGAGTGCAGACTCCCAATATCCAAATTTGGCAGTTCATAAGTGTCTGTTACTCCATTTCTAAGGTCTCTTGGTCTGTGGAGACACACTACACTCACTTTCTCTTTGTCTCTCAGGATAAATCGTTTGGAAAAACTTGTTTTCTGGGCTTCTTTATTTTCATTTTTTAAAAAAATTTGAATATGTTTGTACGTGTGTGCATGTTTGCCAGCACCAATATGGAGGTCAGAGGACAACCTTTGGGAGTCAGTTCTCAACTTCCACCATGTAGGTCCTGGGTGATGAGCTCAGGTTGTCAGGTTTGGTAGCAAGTACCCTTACCCACTGAGCAATCCTGCTAGCCCCTTTTTGTTTTGTTTGTTGTTGTTGATTTGTTTTTAATATTTGCCATCCTAGTGTTTGAAGTGGTACCTCTCTGGAGTTTTACTTAAAGATTAATGGAGAATCTGTTCACGTTTGTGACTTTATTTAAAGACATCTGGTTGCTGTTGAGTTGTACAAGTTCTTTTGTCTTACCTAGAGAGGTCGTTGTGTTGTTACACAGTGGAAGAGGGAAGGGCAGACGGGAGCATGTGTGCTCGTGTGGCAGAAGAGTAAAAATAAACCTGTGTTTTCACAGACTGCTTAATGGGAAATGTCCATAGGAGAATGTTCAGTGTGGGGGAAAACAAAGATGTAGAATTGTATGCATGTAGTATAATCCAAGTTTAAATTTCTATGTTTACAAAAGACACATACACAACATGGGGCTGGCGAGATGGCTCAATAGTTATGAGCAGTGGCTTTCTTCCAGAGGACCTAGGTTTGACTTCTAGGACCCACATGGCCACTTGCAACTGTCTGTACTCTGTAACTCCAGTTCCAGGGGAGCCAACACCCTATTCTGGCCTCTTCAGATATGCATGCACATGGTGCATAGACATACATTTAGGCAAATACCCATACATGTAAAATAAAAATAAATAATAAGATCTTATAAGAAGACACATAACCTAAAACCACCAGTGCTATTTTATCACATTCAAAATCATGTTCAAGCATCATAATTTAAATTATATAAATGGATGTGTGCTTAAATAGGAAGACAGCATCACCAACAAAGAAAATACATAAAAGAGGCACTTCAGAATTTGTGGCTTAGCAGGTTGAATGCTTGCCTAGCATGCGTGAAGTCCTGGGTTTGATTCTTAGCACCATATAAACTGGTTATGGTTACTCAGGCCTGTACTTGAGAGATGGAGACAGGAGAGTCAGAAGTTTACCCTTGACTGCATAATGAGTTTAGGTCATGCTAGGAGTGGATGTGGGGGCAGGGAAAGGAGGAGGAGGCAGCATGAAAGATGTTGATAGTGGTTACGTCTGTGTAATAGAGAGCTGGTTCTTATTCTCTGCACTTTTCAAAGCAATTTCTGCAGTAAAAGTTTCTTGTTCATTTTTTTTTAATTACTAAAAATGTAATTAAAACCTTAAAAACAGCAGTGCAGCTGAGCACAGGTGCCGTAGGACAGGTGTCAGATCCCTGGAGCTGCAGCTGTGGACAATTGTGAGCTGCCTGTGGTGGGTGCTGGGGTTGGACTCAGGCCCTCTGCGAGAGTGGTGCATGTTCTGCCCCATTGAACCCTTGCTTCCTTCCCTATAGTGTTTGTTTATTGTGTGGGTGACAGTGGTACATGTGTGTCACAGTGTGCGCGCATGGCAAGGTCAGAGCACAAATTCAGGGGTCAGTCCTCTTTTTCCACCATGTGGGTCCTGGGAATCAAACTCAGGTCACCAGACTTGGCAGCAAGTCCCTTTGTCTGCGGAGCCATCTCTCTGGTCTGTGATGAGCTTTGTACTACTGTATTTGAACTTACATCTGTTGGAGGCACTATTTTAATTTCCTTGTGTTCAACTAAAAGTGAAGCTAGACCTAAGGTCTTTCTCAACTAAATAAAATGCCTACAAGATTGGCAGAGTGTTAATTATAACCCTAAGGAATTTTTTATAACATGATTATAGTCTAGGGATAAATATACTATACACATACACTTTGCTGTATTTGCTACGTTTCATCGCAGTACTGGAGATTAATTAACCCCACACCTCCCAAATACTAGACAAGTTCTCAGCCAATGATTGATAGCTCCAGCCCCTGTCATTCACACAGTCCTACCCCACGGAAACTAAACAGACTTTTTGTGTTGATTCAGCCAGGAAGAACTTCTGGACTTTTTATGAAATCTTCTGAAGATTTTGCTTTCCGGGAGCCTGTGTGACATTCCCCTTCCTGTCTGGGCTCCTTAAGAGAGCTCTTTGTTTACAAGCTCCGGTGTTAATGTTACTTTACATGATCAGTGCGAACAGACTGTGTGTTACCCCCAAATTATCTAAGGCCACCACACCAACATGTATTGCTTCTGTGAATTTCCTACTGTGCTCATGTCCCCTAGCTCTGAGTGTGACTAACTTAACCTCATGCTTTATAGCCCATTATGATTGACATGCCCTTCTCCGTCAGGTTTCTTATTTCTCCAGCTTATTTTTTTGGGTGTATTTTACATTGAGCATGCAGAAAAGACTTGGAATATGCTTGTGCTAGATTGCTATGTAATTAAGGGTTGACAGTGTGTATGAATCTTGTTAATTTGTTCGAAGTAAAAGCATGTATCTGCTCTTCAAAGCCTCTAGTGTGTTTGTTGAAATAGAGAATTCTTCACTTCAGTGAAACCCAACGTCCTCATCTCTACTTCCCAAACTGCTCTTTGAAACTTTTCTTAAACTTTAAAATTACGTTTATGTATTCATTGGATGTAAGTGTGACATGACTTGAACATGAAGGTCAGAGGACAGCTTGCTAGAGTCGGTTTTCTCTTTCCTCCTGGTGGGCCTCCGGGATGGAATTCAGGTCACCAGTCGTGGTGGCACTTGCCTTTACTGACTGAGTCATCTTGCCGCCATCTTGGCAGCTTTTTGTGTTGACTTAGCTTCTTTAAAACAGGATGTAGGTAAAGTCTTATGTTTAGATTCCTGGCCATTTATGACTCCTGTATTTAGCCACTCTATTTTATTAACTTGTAAAGAGAGAGTGAGCATGTGTGCGCGCACGTGTGTGTGTGTGTGTGTGTGTGTGTGTGTGTGTGTGTGTAAGTAAGCCAAAGGCTAACCTTGGTGTTGTTCCTTGGGTTCTGTACATCTTGTATTTTCTAAATGGGCTCTCATTGGCCGGTATCTCACCAAGTAAGTCTGGCTGGCTGGCTGTCCGTAGAGACCAGGGTCCCCCTGCTCTGCTCCGCCTCTTCCTCTAGTGCTGAGATGGCAAATGTGTTCCCGTGTCGGTCATTTTTATGTGGTTTCTTGGTTTGAATTCAGATTCTGTCCTTGCACAGCAAGTACTTTTGCATATGATCCACGTCTCCAGTCATAAGATAGGAGTTTTCAGGGTCAGACACACCTCCCCTTCCCTTTGAACACAAGAATATCTGGTATAAAGGATACTACTGTATAGAATGAATGAGGAACTAAGGTTCTGAGTGACTCCTGCTGATAAGGCAATGCTGTAGTCACGCTTCCGTCCTGCTTCTCCTCGGTTAATGGACAGGGCCACGTACTTTTGGAAAACCATTGAATTAATAAGCAAGCTTTGAGAGGGAAAACCAGAAAAAAGCTCCCTTAAACTTATTTACAAACTGTCTCACGTAGTGTAGGAACTGAACTATTTATTGGAATTGCTGTGCCCATTGTTTCCATGCTGACTTTTCAGTTAGTGAGTGTTAGCAGTGTAGAGCACAAAGCCAAGAAGGGTGTAATTGCCCGCTTTGTACTCCGTGCTTGTGATATAAACTAAAGTTAGAAGATGTACCCAAGAGTCTGGAGAGATGGTGCAGCAGTAACTAAGAGCACTGGCCACTGTTCCAGAGGAAATGAAAAATTTTTTAAATTTATGCTTTGGCAATGGTGAAGCATGCACAGGCAGCCCGTATGTGGCAGTTCTGCTGAACTTGTCTTTATTGGGTTCCCTGGTCTAAGTTGATGAGGACGACTGACCAGGTCTCTTCCCCAAGAGGGCACCAGATCTCATTACAGATGGTTGTGAGCCACCATGTGATTGCTGGGAATTGAACTCAGGACCTCTGGAAGAACAGCCAGTGCTGTTAACTGCTGAGCCATCTCTCCAGCCCTGCTCTTCTAGAGGACTGGGTTTAATTCCTGTGAGCCACATGGTGGCTCACAGATATCTCTAACTCGGGTTCCGGGGACCCAGCACATGTCTGTCATCATGGTCTGTAACAGCCTAAACCTGTGACTGAGGACATTTTACCCTTCCATTCTTGGCTTCTCTAGTCAAGCATGCAGGGAGTTTGGCACATGACTGCAGCATGTGCCTTATGTTAAACACTTGTGTTTGATTGCTTGTAGGCCCAAACCAGTCCAGCACAAACCTCTGTACCTGGGACAGAGTGGTATAGGCAATTCACATTTACACTAATTGTGTCATTTTGTATGTTGATCCATTAAAAAAGGTGGCCCTCTCATTTAAAACTGCCTTGTTTGCAGTGTACCCCACTTATCCCAGTACATGTTAGCAACAGTGACCTGTGATAGATGAGTCTCAGTTCTCTACCTGCCATGTACACTACGTAACTCTCCAGATAGGATGCTTTCTTAGTTAGCATAAGGGCTAGCGATTTCTTTCTGCATCAACACTGGTAAATATGGAATTTTTTCAAGTTCTCTTAGCCGTACAAATTAAACTTAATCTACGATTGGGTAGTGAAGTGGAACTTTGATAGTGTTGCATCATAAGTTGCATGATATTTAGTGTTGTACTTAAATTCTGCCTTATATATGTTATTTTATTGCATTACTACAGAGTGGTGGGAAACGTAGGCACTAGAATATTTTTTTAATAAATGAAGACTAAGATATTACTTGAGCTGAAGCTCACATGAGTAATTTTTTGTTTAAGCTAGAGGGAAACAAATGTTTCAGCTCACTGTCTTTCTGTGAAGGTCACTTTATCATAAATTCTTGTGTTACAACTTCAAGGTAAACTTTGGGGTACAAAAATTAATTTAGTAGATAAATTGTGTTTGGTAATGAGAAGGAAGTGGAGGGAGATGGGGGAGATGGTTCAGCATTGAGAGCACTTGCTGTCCATGCACAGAACCCCATTCAGCTCCAGCACTCAGGTTAGCAGGTGCTCACAACCACCTGAACTCTGGCCAGCGTCAGGGGCTCCCGTGGGTATCTGTACACACCTGTGCATACTCAAGCATGAATACAGACATGTAAATAAAAATAAAAAGTAATTTTTTTTAAGTGGAGCGAACGTAAGGTCTTTGTGGCAGATGCCTCCTTGTCTTATGTGAGTTAAACTTGACATTGATTCTAATTTTTCTGATGCTCTTTGAAGATGTAGTGTATTATCACTCATTGTATATGCTTTTGTATGCAGACTGTCAATAATCTCCACTTATCTTTTGAATTTAAAGTTTATCTGTAAAGTTCTTCTAAGTTTGAGATTTATTCTATTTGTCACATGGGATTAATAAACTCAGTTTTCTGGATGTTGATGTTTAAATCCTGGAAAGTCTGTGCTAAGAATTTTTAGAATAATATTTTATTTTTATGAGCTATGTGTGAAATGGTGATGTATAATGTTTTGCTCTTGTGGTGTGGTCAGGAAATTTATGCTGTGCTTTGCATCTGAGTCCATTTGCTTGTGCATATAAATTTGAATTTGCCTGTTTGTCTGCTTCAGATGCTAGCCCATTAGCATCATATGCTATTCATGTTTGCATTTCAAGAATAAACTTACTTTTGTCAGCTGTGTTCCCAGTCTAGCGTTTCAGAGTGCTGGGCTTTGGTGGGGTGTCTCCTCACTGTTCTATTGCTGTGAAGAGGCAACATGACCATAGCAACTCTTATAAAGAAAGCATTTACTTGGGACTGGTTTACAGGTTCAGAGGTTTAGTCCATTGTCATCATAGCCTGGAGGATGGCGACACAGGCAAACATGGTGCTGGAGAGGTAGCTGAGAGCTTTACATCCGGAGCCACAGGCAGCAGGGAGAGAACTGCTAGGCCTGAGTGATTTCCAGGACAGCCAGGGCTGTTATATAGAGTAACCCTGTCTTGAAATAAATAAAGAAACAAAAAAACCAGACCAAAACAAAACAAAAAACCTCAGTAAGTACGTAATCTGACTAAGTAGAACCTGTCAACTCTACAAATGTAACTTTTCAAGCAAAGAAAACTGGAAGTATTTCTTATTATAAAGAAATAAGAGGCCACAGAGACAGTTCCGTGATTAGGAGTGGTCACTGCTCTTACAGAGGACTCATATTTGGTTCCCGCCCCATGGCAGTCAATGACAGCTGCCCATTAACTCAGCTTCAGGGACTCCAGACCCTCTTCTGGACTCCGTGGACATCAGTCACACACACAAATGTACAAATGGACATATAATTAAAGTTTAAAAAGAGAGACCTGGAATTTTATCCACAGAGAATAAACAGCTTCATTTAAAATAAACTGCAACTGTGAATAAAAGACGTTTTGAGGTGAATCCTATCGTATGTTAGGGAATGGCATCTACTGACTTAAGTGAATTACCATGTCCTGGCAAGTACTTATCTGGAGCAAGAGCAAAGTCTCAAGTGACCCCACAGCTACTGAGGGAGTCACCCTCTCTAAGGGAGGCCACTTGGATACTTCCTCGGGTAGAAAGGGGTAGCACGGGGCCGCACTCTTTACAGCTGCAAGAGTTGCTTAGACTCCTCTGAATATTACTTTTGTTGTTCAGTTTACAGGCTACGCAGTTTAAACAAATATACAAGATAGGGATGGGTGCCTTAAAGAAACTCATTGGTTCATGCTGTAAAAATATCATCAAAGGTTATCTTCCTGGCTCATTTCCCAAAGGAAATCCATGGAATCCCAATCTAAACATTGAAGCTAAAACATAATAAAATGGCCACTTCCACAGCTATCATATCTAAGGCTTTCATAGTTAATGATGGAATATAGGCTATAACCCACATGTATTACTGCACTTGGGGGCAGTCACTAAAGGACTCTTAGGCCCTGCACAGTAGGGTGGCAACTTGCAATTCTTACCTTAAAGTTCTATCTAAGCTGTTTGTTCCCAAAGTTAAATATAGACGTCTGTCTTCAAATACACCTTCTATGGATGGCAGCTTTTGAACTATTCTAATTAAATGGGGAGGGCAAGGGAAATTAGCCAAGCCTCTTATGGTGATTTGAATATGAATGGCCTCCATTCGAGGTCTGTAAAGAATTGTGTTGGAATTTGGATGGGGTTTGCATTACTCATTATAATGAATCTGTAGTTTGCTTTTGGTTGGACAGCCATTCTTACTATATTAATTCTACACATCCGTGAACATGGGAGATCTTTCTATCTTCTGGTGCCTTCTTCAACTTCTTTCTTCAAAGATTCGAAGCTTTTGTTGTACAAGTCTTTCAGTTGCTTGGTTAGGGTTACTGTAATAGTTTAGCTAAAACACTGCACAGTTCTCCAAGGGGCGGCAGTGGGCCATGAGGGGCAGCCGGGTCCCACAGGAAGTGGTGATGGTGGGAGACAGAGACAGACAGGCATGCCATGCAGAGTGAGTTTGGATATAGTTTATTCAGTAAAAGGGAAGAGGGGAGAGAGAGAGAGAAAGAGGGAGGGAGGGGGAGAAGAGAGGGAAAGAGAAGAGAAAGAAAGAGAGAAACGTGGGGTGGGGTGGAGAGAAGCTACCTCTTGGGAGAAGGAAGACCGTAGACTAGAAGCAGAAGGAAGATCACCTTGCCTGGGAGGAAGGAGGGGACTGGGCAGGCTTGTCTCTTAAAGGGACAGGACAGACCATTACAGTTACCTCAACATATTTTATATTGTTTGTGGCTATTGTGAAGAGTGTTGTTTCCCTGATTTCTTTCTCAGTGTGTTTGTAATTTGGGTATAGGAGAGCTACTGAATTTTTTTGCTTGTGTTTTCAAGACAATGTTTCTCTTTGTAACACTGGTTGTCCTAAAACTCACTCTATAATAGACCAGGCTGGCCTCAAACTCAGAGATTCTCCTGCCTCTGCCTCTTGAGTGCTGGGATTAAAGGCAGTCACCACCACACCTGATTCTTACTGAGTTTTCTTTTTAAAGATTTATTTATTGTGCATGTTGTGTTCTGCCTGCATGTATGCTTGCGTGCCATAAGAGGGCACCAGATCTCATTTTAGACAGTTGTGAGCCACCATGTGGTTCCTGGGAATTGAACTCAGAACCTCTGGAAGAACGGCTAATGCTCTTAACCTCTGAGCTACCCCTCCAGCCCTCTTATTGAGTCTTTAAATGAATGTTGTATGCTAGTACTGGGATGATAGTGACCCTGGCTGGAAACAGACCATTGACCTAGTAGAAGCCCTCCCTCCAGAGGTGCTCATTTCTAAGGACAAGCATTTCTCCAAACCTATTTTTCTGAGAAGAGCGTCAAGGTTCCTCTGATTTTGGAGTAAGACAAGACATGAATATGCAGTCTTCCATTTACTTAATGTTCGTTGCTCCTCTCAAAGGTGCCAAGCTTCATCATTATGATGCAATTGGCCTGTGAGTCAGAGCCTTTGGAAATGGCAACCAAGCTGGTGACAGTGGAGGTGGCTTTGGACGAAGAGAGTCATTTATATTTTGGCCAGTTAGAGATTTAGAATTGCAGTTACTGTTCACAGAAGAAAGTGCTCTACTTTCTTCTGCCAAGATCTAGGGGTGTCTCTTTTTAAGTGGTTTGAAGATTCGCTCTACATCTCATACTGTTTGTTAGATGTCCTCTCCCTACCACCCTCTCACTTTGAGACAGGGTTTCTCTGTGTAGCCCTAGATGTCCTATCCCTATATAGACCAGGCTGACCTCAGACCCACAGAAAACTTCCTGCCTGTGCTTGCTGAGTGTTGGGATTAAAGGCACGTGCCACCTACCAGGATTTCCCTTTATTTCTTTATATTTTATATTTTAACTTTTATAGCCAAATATGTTTGGAATAATTTTTAATGTCATTAGAAAGAATTTTAAAATGTTTTGTGTTCATAGTTAGTAATACCCCATATGTTTGCTCTGTCCTCATGTCAAATTTGAATTAACTTGATTTTTACTTTTGGAAGTTAAGAATAACTAAATTTACCAGCCAAAGGTTTGGCCACTGTGGCAGACGACAGACTCGGCTGTAGCTTTCTCTTTCTTGCCCAGATGCAAACTGTTCAAATTCGGAATAAGGTAAGGTCTGAAGTACAGCGAACTTGAAATAAAGGCGGAAACAGGTATAGGCGAATGAGGGAGTGCCAATATTCTTCCTGTGAATGACCTGAGAAATGTAACCAGTTCCTTCCATCCTTCCTGTGCCAAACGTCTCTCAGCTATGGAGCCCTTTTCTTGATTTGTCTCTTTGTTAGTTCCCCTTATTATACATGGCAAACATAAAGTACAGGTATTACTCAAAAATCTGGGAGTTAAATACTTTCAGAAACCTAATTTTCTCTTTACTTAATGCAGAAAGAATGAGATAATAAACTTATAGAGAAAGTTTACTTGTGGCTTCCAATTGTAGAGGCTTGGGCCTATAATCAGCTGGCACAGGACATCATCGTGGGGGTGTGTGTGGTGGAGCAAGAATGTTCACTCCGGACAGGAGATGGGAGAGGGGAAGGGGCATCTAAAGAGAGGAAGCGACCGAGGTCTCTCTATCTTTCAAGGACAAATACCAGTGTCCCAAAGATTTCTGGTTAAGTACCAGAGATTTATACCACAGCCCAGTAGCACCAACCAAGCAACACCAAAACACAAGCAAACTCTAGCACCGTGGTTCTCAGCCTCCTAAAGCTGTGACCCTGTAATACAGATCCTCATGCCGTGGTGACCCACAACCATGAACTTATTTCACTGCTACTTTATAACTGTAGTTTTGCTACTACTATGAATCATAATGTAAATATCTAATTTGCAGGATATCTTATATTGGGGAGGGGCCACAACTCAGAATGAGAACCCTACTAGCACCTAATCAGAAAGCTGTAACCTTTTTAGATAAAATTACCTGTGTTCTATGCTTTCTTATGGTGCTTTTTTTTTAATCTTACTCACTTTGTTTAGACTCTGTCCTAGAGTTTCTATTGCTACAAAGAGACACCATGACCACACAGCTCCTTTTTTAAATTAATTAATTAATTTATTTTTTAAATACCAGTTCCAGTTCTCACTCCCTCCTCTTCTCCTGCTCTCCCCTCCTTCCCTCCACCCCATTCCCATCTACTTCTCAGTGAGGGTAAGGCCTTCCCTGGGAAGTCAACTAAGTCTGTCTCATCACCTTGTTGAGGAAGGACCAGCCCCCGTCCCCCCATCTAGGCTGAGCAAGATATCTCTCCATAGAGAATGGGCTCCACAGAGTCAATTCATGCATTAGCGTTAGATCCTGGCCCCACTGCCAGTGGACCCATATACTGCCCAAGCCCCACCATTGTCGATTGTATTCAGGGGGCCTAATACAGTTCTATGCAGGTTCCCCAGTTGTTAATCTAGAGTCTGTGAGCTCCCATTAGCTTGGGTCAGCTAATTCTATGCATTTTCTCATCATGGTCTTGACCCCTATGTTCTTATTGTCAATCCTTTCTTACTTCAGTTGTACACTGTGAGCTTGGTCCAGTGGTTAGTTGTGGATCTCTACATCTGCTTCTATCTGTTTCTGGAAGAGTGTTCTCCTTCTTTGGGGTTATGGATTGTAGGCTGGTTATCCTTTGTGGGTCTGGGTTACCTCACTCAGGATTTTTCTAGATCCATCCATTTGCCTGCAAATTTAAAGATGTCATTGTTTTTACTGCTCACTAAATGTACCATTGTGTAAATGTACCACATTTTCTTTTTCCATTCTTTGGTTGCGAAGCATCTAGGTTGTTTTCAGATTCTGGCTATTATAAATAATGCTGCTATGAACATAGTTGAGCAAATGTCCTTGTGATGTGAGTGTGCCTCTTTTGGGTATATGCCCAAAAGTGGTATTGCTGGGTCTTGAGATAGATTGATTGCTAATTTTCTGAGAAAGTGCCACACTGATTTCCATAGCAGCTGTACAAGTTTACACTCCCACCAGCAATGGAGGAGTGTTTCCCTTACTCCACATCCTCTCAAGCATAAGCTGTCATCAGTGTTTTTGATCTTAGCCATTCTGGCAGGTATAAAGTGGAATCTCAGAGTTGTTTTGATTTGCATTTCCCTGAAGACTAAGGATGTTGAACATTTCCTTAAATGTCTTTCAGCCATTTGAGATTCTTCTGTTGAGAATTCTCTGTTTAGATCTGTACTCCATTTTTAAAATTGGATTATTTGGTAGTTTGATGTTTACTTTCTTGAGTTCTTTGTATATATTTGAAGATCAGACCTCTCAGATGTAGGGTTTTTTCCCATTCTGTAGGCTGCAATTTTGTCTTGTTGATCATGTCCTTTGCTTTACAGAAGCTTCTCAGTTTCAGGAGGTCCCATTTATTAATTGTTGCACTCAGTGTCTATGCTACTGGGGTTATATTTAAGAAGTGTTCTCCTGTGCCAGTGCATTCAAGGATACTTCCCACTTTCTCTTCTATGAGGTTCAGTGTGGATGGTTTTATGTTGAGGCCTTTGATCCATTTGGACTTGAGTTTTGTGCATGGGGATAGATATGGATCTATTTGCATTTTTCTACATGTCGACATCCGATTTTACCATCACCATTTGTTGAAGATGCTTTCTTTGTTCTATTTTATATTTTTAGCTTTCTTGTAAAAAATCAGGTGTTCATAGGTGTGTGGATTCATATCAGGGTCTTCGATTTGATTCCTTTGGTCCACCTGTTTGTTTTTATGACAATAACAAACTGTTTTCATTCCTGTAGCTCTATAATAGAGCTTGAAGTCAGGGATGGTGATGCCTCCAGATGTTCCTTTATTATAAAGGGTTGTTTTGGCTATCCTGGGTTTTTTGTTTCTCCATATGAAATTTAGTATTGTTCTTTTGAGGTCTGTGAAGAATTGTGCTGAATTTGATGGGTATTGAATTTAATCTGTAGACTGCTTTTGGTAAGATTGCCGTTTTTACTATGTTAATCATACCTATCTATGAGCATGGGAGATCTCTCCATTTTCTGATATCCTCTCTAATTTCATTCTTCAAAGGCTTAAATTTTTTGTCATACAGGTTTGACATACACTTGTTTGGTTAAAGTTACCACAAGATATTTTATGTTATTTTTGACTATTGTGAAGGGTGATATTTCTCTGATTTCTTTTGCCTCCTATTTATCATCTGTATGTAGGAGGGCTACAGGTTTTTTTGAGTTAATCTTGTATGCTGACAAATTACTGAAGGTGTTTATCAGTTGTAGGAGTTCCCTGGTAGAATTTTTGGGGTCACTTATGTATACTATCATATTATCAGTAAATAGTGAAAGTTTAACTTCTTCCTTTCCGTTTTGTATCCCCTTGATTTTCTTTCATTGTCTTGTTTCTCTAGCTAGAATCTCAGTTACTATATTGAATAGATATGGAGAGCGTGGACAACCTTGTCTTGTTCCTGATTTTAATAGAATCGCTTTGAGTTTCTCTCCATTAACTTGATGTTGGTTGTTGGCTTGCTGTATATTGCCTTTATTATATTTAGGAATATTCTTTGTATCTCTGATCATTCCAAGACCTTTATCATGAAGGGGTGTTTAATTTTGTTAAAGGTTTTTTCAGCATCTAATGAGATGATCATGTGGGTTTTTTTTTTTTTCCCTTTCAGTTTGTTTATATGGTGGGTTACATTGGCAGATTTTTATATGTTGAACCATTCCGGCATCTCTGGAATGATGCCTGCTTGATCATGGTGGATGATTTTTCTGAAGTGTTCTTGGATTTGGTTTGCCAGTATTTTATTGAGTATTTTTGCATTGATTGTGAGATTGGTCTGTAATTCTTTTTCTTTGTTGTGCCTTTATGTTGTTTGGTTATCATGGTAACTGTAGCCTTATAAAAAGAGTTTGGCAGTCTTCCTTCTGCTTCTATTGTGTGGAACAATTTGAGGAGTTTAGGTATTAGCTCTTCTTTGAAAATCTTGTAGAATTCTGGACTGAAACCATCTGGCCCCAGGCTTATTTTTGGTTGGGAGGCTCTTGATGGCTGTTTCTGTTTCCATAGGGGTTATAGGTCACTTGCTATGGTTGCTCGGACACTCGTTGTCAGTCCCAGACAGCAGATCTCTCTGGTGGTGGATTGTTCAGGCCTCTTGGCCATGACAACTCTTATAAAGGAAAACATTTAATTGAGGTGGTGGCTTACAGTTTCAGAGGTTTAGTCCGTTATCATCATGGCAGGGAGCATGGCAGACATGGTGCTGGAGGAGCTGAGGTCCTACATCTTGATCCACAGGCAACATAAAGTGGTCTGACTCACTGGGCATGACTTGACCATATATGAGACCTCAAAGCCAGCCTCTAAGTGACACATCTCCTCTGGCAAGACCACAGCTACTCCATCAAGGCAACACCTCCTATAGTACCACTCCCTTTGGGGGTTTTCTTTCAAGCCACCACAGGCACATTCCCTGGTAGGCTTCTAGACTGACAAGCAATTCACTTGAACTCTGCAGGATTTTTTGTCTAATCATTTTATTAATGTAAAATGATTTATAATAAACTTTCTTTTACTTGTCTTTGACACATATCAGGACTCAGGGGTAGAGTGCATGTTTTGTATGCTTGAGGTCCTGGATTTGCTCTCCAGTACCACACATGCACATGCATGCATGCACACAAATACATGCAAACACAGGCATGTATGTTCAGGCACAAACACACATGCACACATACACACAAATTTTCTGAAAGTGGTCATATCGTGTATTTAGTATTATTACATATGGAAAAGATCTTTTTTTAAAATTGCTTTGCTTAGAAGTGACTTCTCTGTACTGTCCAGAGAGTGATCTATGATAGCCCTACTTTGGGTTCATATGAGTTTATTAAGCATGTAGCAAGCCCAAATAAAAGACTAAATATCAGAGATGGATGGAGGGAGGAATAGGTAGACAACAGAATATTTTAAATTGAATCCTCAGAGTCTGCAGCAGAAACCAATTGAAGAAACATGGTTGAGGCAGTCAGCTGCAGTGTGTTCCCTGTGCCAGGTAGAAGATCAAACAGATAACAATAAGGCCATCAAATCTGGCACTCACAGCATCCACAGAAAGTGACTACAGAAGCTGAGGCTGACCCTCTCTCTGTGGATGTGCTTCCCATGGCTTCTCTTTCCACCATAGGCACTTTTGCACCATGGGATGAACAATAGCAGCATCTACAGGAAACGGCTTGCCCTCTGTTCAAAGGCACTGTTTTTATTCTTGGACTGTTTTAAAGTCCCTGTCACAGAGTTAGGGGGCCTGCTCATCTCTAGACAACAGGTCTTTAAGGACAGGAGACAGACATACTTGGGTTTGAAATGAGGGGTTGGGGGTAGCACAGCCTTGCTTCCAGAGCTGTCTTCTTAGTGGGCACAAACAGCACTCAGTACCAGTCATTGATTAAGTTTCATGTTGCTGGGAGTTGAGCCCAGGGCCTCCTGCAACTGATTGTAAGGAGACCCGAGATTGAACACTGAGTGAGTGGGTGGGTGGGTGAGTGCCTGTACGACCTTTTGCCTGCACCGCTCGTGTGCCTGATGTCTGCAGAGGCCAGAAGAGGGTATCAGATCTCCTTGAACTAGTTACAGACAGGTGCAGGCTGCCAAGTGGGTGCTGGGAACTGAACCCAGGCTCTCTAGAAAGCAGTTAGTGCTCTTAATCATTGAGCCATCTCTCTAGCCTCTTATATTATTTTTTTAAAAAAGGAATTTCCATACTATATTTTCTTACGAAAAAATTTCAAGTTCAAGAACGTTCAAAGAATTATGCCATAAGTAGTATATTCCTGGCCTGTATGACTATAGTTGTTCAATCTTTTATCACCGTCTCCCCATCTGTCTGTTCACTGCCAACACTTCTTACTGTTTTCTTACACTTCAAAAGTGATTGCAGACACCATTACATTTCTCTCTGAGGACTTCCCCCTCTCCTAGGCCTCTCACCGCCTCTATTTTGTTTGTTTATTTATTTATTGAATAAATAATTGATTTTCCTCTTTCTTTTTTGGTGCTGGAGATACAAGGCCTTTCTCATGGTGGGCAAGCACATTACTGCTGGGCTGTATGCCAGCCTGGCATATATTTTATAACTAACTAACTTTCTCTCTTTCTTTCTTTCTTTCTTTCTTTCTTTCTTTCTTTCTTTCTTTATTTTTTGGTTTGTTTCTTTGTCTCAACATAAGATTTCTCTGTGTAACAGCCCTGACTATCCTGGAACTTACTCTGTAGACCAGGCTAACCTCAAATTCACAGAGATCCACCTGTTGCTGCCTCCCAAATTTTGGGATTAAAGGCATGTGTCACCACCACCTGGCTTTTTCTTTATGATTTTAAAGGTAAAATTTGCATGCAATAAAGTGCTCAAATCTTAGATATATCTTTTTATAAGTTTTGGAAAATGGATATACTAGTATATCCTTATCAAGATAGAGAGCATTTTATTACCTTAGAAAGTTTGCACAGTATGTATTGTTTCGTGAAAGGCTTATCTCAGCATGTTTGAGGTTCATGTGTATTGTATTTGTCAATACACTAGTATCTGTTAAGAATATGTCCCATAGGGGCTGGAGAGATGGCTCAGAGGTTCAGAGCACTTGCTGCTCTTCTGGAGGTCCTGAGTTCAATTCCCAGCAACTACATGGTGGCTCGCAACCATCTGAAATGAGATCTGGTGCTTTCTTCTGGTGTGCAGGCATACATGGAATGTTGTATACATAACAACAACAACAACAACAACAACAACAAAAAAGAATATGTCCCATGATCCCTACCCTAAAACCATACCACACCATATGTATAATGTATTTTTCTATACATAAAAGCCTATAATAAATTAGGGGACAGTAAGAGATCAATAACAGCAATTACAAACAGTTAAACATTGTACTACATTCAGATTGTCACCATCACCACTCTCTTACTTTTGGGCCAGTGTTAAACAAAGTAAGAGTTACTGAACAAAACCACTGCAGTACTGAGGTGGGTGATTTGATAGCCAGGATGCCTAAGTGACTAACATGTATATATTTAATACCTGATCAAAGGCATATTTTATATCCCTGGCAGTAGGAGTGGGGTGGCTGGAGGTATCATGCTACTCCTAAGAGCATGTGAATTGCTTATTTCTGGAGTTTTCTGTATTTGGGGACTGCCAGTAACTGAAACTTGAGAAAGCAAAACCAGATAGAGGGAGACTTTGTAGTTTGTCTGTTTATGAAGTTACTGTATATCCCATTATTTGAACACACTGCCGCTCAGTAGTCCAGTCTCCAGATGACTAAGTCAGTGCATCGGCTGCATAGCCAGCTCTAATGTACACTAATTCTCACATGTTGTTGGAGTACTATTGCTGTGAAGAGACATCATGGCCACAGCAACTCTTATAAGGAGAACATTTAATTGAGGTGGCAGCTTACAGTTTCAGAGGTTCAGTTCATTGTTATCATGGTGGGGAGCATGGTGGCATATGGGCAGATGTGGTGCTGGAGGAATAGCTGACAGCCCTACATGCAGGCAACAGGAAGTCTACCAAGACCCGGGGTGGCATCCTAAGCATAGGATAAAAAGCCTGCCCCTTCAGTATCACACGTCCTCCAAAAAAGACCATACCCACTCCAACAAAGCCACACTCCTAAAGGATCCACTCCCTGTGAGATTATGGGGGCCAGTTACATTCCAACGACCACACCCCACTCACTGGCCCCCATAAGTCTGTAACAATATCATAATACAAAATATACTTAGTACAACTTCAGAAGTCCTCATAGTCTATCACAGCCTCAACAGTGTTTTAAAGTTCAAAGTTTCTTCTGAGATTCATGCAATCTCTTAACTGTAATCATCTGTAAAAATCAAATTAAAAAAGCAGATCATAGGATATACATCACCATTCCAAAATGTAGGGAAGGGAGCACAGAGAGGAAATACTGAACCAAAGTAAGACCTAAAACCAGCTGGGCAAACTCCAAACTCTTCATCTCCATGTCTGATGCCAAAATGCTCTTCAGATCTCCAACCCCTTTCAGCTTTGTGGACCACAACACACTTCTTTTTCTTGGGCTGGTTCCACTCCCTGTTAGCAGCTCTCCTTGGCAGGTATCCCATGGCTCTGGCCTCTCTAACATCTTGGATTCTCCGAAGCAATCCAGACTTCAACTTTACAGCTTCACGCAATGGCCTCTCTAGGCCTCCATTCAGGGACACCTCAGACACATGCCTGGCCTCAGCGGCTTTCTTTAGGCGTGGAGGCAAATTCTATAACCCATTTCTTCTATTTTTAACTCTAAAGCCAGAACCACAAGACTGAAGCTGCCAAATTCTGCTGCTTACTGGGGCTGGAACTTGGCCTACTCATTCAATTACATCTTCACTAGCTTTCTGTCCTTCGCTGCCTAAGCTTGGCTGTCCTGAAACAGGATCTCTAGATCAGGCTTGCCTGAAACTCAGAAATTTGCCAGCTTCTGCCTTCCCAGTGCTGGGATTAAAGGTGTGCCCCCATGACACTTGGCTCTAAGCTTTTCTTTAGTTCTTTTTTACAGGTTGGAAATTTAGCTGGGTTTGATCTTCCCCTGAGGTCACCACTCCCTTTATTCCACTTCTTAGTCTGTTTCTCTCCTTTAACACAGAACTTAGCTCCAGGTGGAAACTTTCTGGTGCTGTTTTTCTCCTCAAATATTTTTCCTTGCTCAGCTTGTTCCTTTTCATTATATATCTGCATTAGAGTTAACACTGATAACCACACGACAGAGTCTGTACGAGACTTTTTGAGATTTCCTCTGCTGATGTAATTAATCCAAAATTCTTCACTTTAGTCTTAGGCAGACTCTTTGGACAAGGGCAAAAAACAATCACTTTCTTCACTAAAATACTGCAAGAATGGTTTCTAGGCAACACATGAAAATTCTTCTCTTCTATAACCTCTTTAGCAAGCCCCCCACAGTTCATCAGATCACATTCAGCACCACTGCCTTTCATGCTTCTACTACTATGGTCAATTAAGCCGGGCTTAAAGCATTCCACTGGTTTCCAAATCCAAAGTACCAAAGTCTAAATTCCTCCAACAATGTCACGGTGAGGCCTATTACAGCAACACCCAACTCCTGGTTCCAGCTTCTGTCTTAGTTTGGGTCTTTATTACTATGAAGAGACATCATGACCATGGCAACTTATAAACCAATGCCTATAAGGAAAACATTTAATTGACATGGCGACTCACAGTTTAGAGGTTTAGTCCGTTACCATCATGGTGAGGAGTAGCTGAGAGTCCTACATCTTGTAGGCAACAGAAAGTCTATAGAGACACTGAGCAGTATTCTGAGCATAGGAAACCTCAAAGTCTGCCCCCACAGTGACACACTTCCTCCAACAAGGCCATGCCTGCTTCAACAAAGCCATACCTCCTAATAGTGTCACTCCCTATGAGATTATGCAGACAAGTTACATTCAAGCACTGGCTCCTCTGCTGAGGTCCTGAGTCTGAGTCCTACCACCCATGTTTGTCTAGTGACTGCAGAGGTCGGGAGAGGGCATCAGAGTCCCTGGAACCATATTTACAAATGGTGTGAGTTGCTACATGGGTGCAATAAAAACCCACACTAAGACAGAAGTAGGTACCACGAGTGAGATGGATAGATTTTGTGGACTTACGGGGCTAGTATTTTACAAATGTCAATTAGATTAAGTTGGTCGATAGACCCAGTGCGTACTGAATCTGTAATTTTTATAGCTCTCCTGTGTGGAAGGTAAGTTGATTATATGCCATGCCGCTGTGTCCTTTGGTTAGCTCTAAACACGGATAATATTGGTGCTTGCGTCCATCTTTAAAGGCAGACTCCGATGTCAGCATAATCTAGAGAAGCTGGGCACAAGTCTGGAGAGAGCCGAACTGTTGTTATTTCTCACACCGACCAAAGAGTTTTCGTAATTTCTAGGTTAATATAACTTTTTTTTTCATCTGAAACTCTAGAAATGTGTTGGTTTGAACTTTAAGTTTTCACAATATTGTTATTTGGCTTTACCTATATGCCTTCTGGTATTGTGGTGTTTCTTTAAAATCTGAGGATATACATTAATGTTAATTAATTTCATTTGTTGGTTCTGTGGTGCTGGGGACTGTAGTGCTGAGCCCCTTGTGGCCTTTGTGTTAATGTTGAAACATCCTTTTGATGCATCATAGGATTCTAGTCAGACCAATAGGAAAAACAAATAGCTCGTGAGAAATGAGAAGTAGAAACTTCTCTCTGAAGAAGAAACAACACAGCAGCCTCACCATTCCCAAGTGCGTGTGTACCCCATCACTTGGATGGATGTTGCTAATATCGGTCAAGTCAGTTTTTAGCTTAAGCTTGTTTCAGAGGGGGGAAGGGAGAGATGACAGAGCCTATGATTTTATGAGATTTGTTAAGGTCTTCAGCGTTGTTTGGGCCATTGTGGCTCATACTACAGCTGCCTCTTGTACTCTTGTGCCACCTTTACCTACTAGACAGTAAAGCATTGGCCGCCAACTGCACTCACGCCTGTTAGCCAGCTGTTGAGTCAAGGTGAGACCCATCACAGCTGGACGGCCCCGGGTGATAGGCTTCCTCTAGCGGAGGACTGCACTGTGAGTTGTGTTTCGAACATGGGACGGACACCTGTAGGTCCCAGGGTTTTAGTTTCTGGTCGTATGTGTTTGTGAGATGAATCTATCTACTCAGATCTTCCAGAACCGGCAGATTTGATTTGCGCCATACTGCTGTTTTCTTCTCAGTTGTCACAGCTCATTTTATAAACTGAAGTCGGAGACCAAACTTTTGTGATTCTATGCTGGCTGCAGGCTGAACTTGATGGGCCTCTCAAGTAAGTACATAGGTGGGTTGGGCGCCAGTAGAGACTGCCTAGAAGAAAAGTGAGTGATTTTAGCTGGGTGTGGTGGTGCACATCTTAATCCCAGCATTTAGGAGCAGAGGCAGGCAATCTCTGTGAGTTCGAGGTCAGCCTGGTCTACAAAGCAAATTCCAGGATAGCTAAGGCTACACACAGAGAAACCCTGTCTCCAAAAAAGGAGGAGGAGGAAGAAGGAGTGAGGTTATCAGTTGTAGCTGCAGCTGTGGCATCTGCATCTGCATCTTTTGACTGAGCCCCACTTCTGCTAGAGTGATTCAGAGAGGTTTAACTCACAGTTGGGTGTTACAGGAAAGAAGCCCGGAGCCTTGGCGGAGACAGCTTTGTCCTGAACAGAAGCAGATCTGACCTCTACTCTGAAGGTTGACACCTCTCTGTCTCCCAAAACCAGTCATTGTCCTGATGTCTCCGAAAGTGGTTCATGCCTCTGCTCACAAGCTCTGCAGAGACACAGTGCGCCTGTGTGAACTCACCTCGCAATGCTGGTGTGCAGTACGTTCTTTTAAAACATAATTATACATAGCCAACAGGTCCAGGACAGATCACATGAACATATTTTGGGTTGGTTTATACTTGTGTTCTGTTTTCTTTTAAAAATGTGATTTGGCCAGTTCCTTACATCTCCCTAGCATATTTAAATTCACGTTTTGGATTTTGCTTTTGGTATTAGCCTCATACTTTGTATGAAGTGAAGAGAGCAAGGGGTATTACAATTTAACAAGTCGGAAATTGAGACAAGGCTCCTTTGCTTCATAAATTTCCACGTAACTTTTTCGTATATGACAGTTTTCATATTTTCTTATGTTTTGTGGTCATTTGAAGCTTGACCCTCCAAAAATTGAACTATTATTTTCAACCGAGAATTACCAATTCGATTTAATATTGACAGACGATAAAAAGATACCTGCTTAGAGCATAGGAGGACGGAGTGGATAGTTCTTAAATTACCAAAGCAGTGACCAAGATGGCTTTTCCTGTTGTCAAACTATCAGGCCCGGGAACTCAGAACCGTTGCCCTGACAGCAGCGTTGCTGCCCAACATTGTCTAGGGAAGTATGTGAGCTGTATGCTTGTTTGGATTTCTCAACTCCCACTTCAGTGGGGGCATTTGTAGTATTTTTCTTTGAGATTAGAACAGCCTCTTGAATTTAGTGACCATATTTTTGTTTCTTAGAATCTTATTTGTCTCTTTCAAAACCTTTCTGAAGTCACCTGCTGCTCTTTGGTGTTTGACTGACGGTTCCTTCTGTGGAGCTCAGAGATCTGAGTCTGTTTCTCATGAATCTCACTCAGAGCAACTCTTTTGCTGCTTGCACTTTTAATTTTGGATTGAACACTGTGCAATCTCTGCTACTTTCAGGTGCATCTCTTGCTGAGACGTCTCTGAGCTGCAGGTGCCTCAGGCTTTGTCTTCTGCCTGGATGGTCAGGAACTCTTTTGATTTTTCTCTTTCTAGTCCCCCTCGGTTCCTCCCTCTATCTAGACTTTTTTTTTTTTTGGTGGCTTCTCCATTTATTCAAAAACGTATGTGTTTTATTTATCCAACATTTCTAAGAGGCATGTTTCAGGAGATGTTCATACTTATGATTTCAGAAACTTATGACTCTAGTTATTTTAACAAAGATAGTATTATTAAAACTATTCTGCATTGGGTGGCTACACATATATAAAATAAAGACCCCCTTTTTGTGTACTTTTATGCTAGGATTACAGTCCTGTGCCACTACACCTGGCTCCTTTAGTTATTTGCTTATTTTTAAAGTACTCACCATTGCAAAAGTATTTAATAGCTTGTTTTTGTTGTTGCTGTTTTTGGTTTTTTGAGATAGGGTTTCTCTGTGAAACAACCTTAGCTATCCTGGAACTCATTCTGTAGACCAGGCTGGCCTCGAACTCACAGAGATCTGCCTGCTTCTGTCTCCTGAGTGCTGGGGTATTTACTGTTTTACCTGGCAAGTATATAATAAAATTTGATTTAATTAATAGGATGCCACGATTTGAAATATGCAAATCAAAACTACTTACCCCTCTAGTCACTGTGCCATAGAAGAGCGCCCCAGTGACATTCTAACGCATAGCTGCAAGGGAGCCTGGAGCCCCAGTGACATTCTAACGCATAGCTGCAAGGGAGCCTGGAGCCCCAGTGACATTCTAACACATAGCTGCAAGGGAGCCTGGAGTTTGTTACTTTTTATTCCAGATGTCCTTTTGGGAACAACACTTAAATGATGGGATGATATTTAGTATAATTGTTCATTTGTTTTTTAATAAGTCTTCTGGGTAAAGCTTGTGATAGAGTAACTCAAGGCAACAATTAACCTGCTGTCCCGGAATAACTTAGGAGAAGAACAGCTATTTAGCTAAACAACCCTGTGATGATTTGGATTCTGCACTTTAATTACTAAAGTTCAATTTAAAAGCTGCAAAAGAAAGTAAGAGAAAAAGAGAGAAGTAAAAACAGGAAATAGCCGCAAATATAAGGGGTCTCTGGCATGCCCAGGTGTATGCACTGGCTTTTTCCGTTTTCCCCCCACTAGAGAACAGCAGCAGAATTTCCCACTCAGGACGGCTGATGATAGGCGAGGAAACTGACATTACTTAGGCTTAATTTGAATTGACTAAGGGTACTTGTCCTCATTTCTTTTGAAAGATAAAATTGGAGATTCTTGAATTATTTATCATTTCTGATCTCACAGTTATTTCCTAAAATGACTTACTTATAAGAACCGTCCCCCAGGCTCTGCACAGTTTTCTTTGCTGTGCTCTAACACTTAGCAAGAGCTTTGTTTAGCATTTAAATATCTGTGCAGTAGATTGAGGAAGAAGGAAAGGGCAGAATGTCTCCATGAAAGTGATTATGAAAATGCCTGCACTCCCAGGGGATGGTGAGGGGAAATTTGTCTGCAGCTGCTTTACTTACATAATGACTGATCAGGGATGCAAATCAAGATGAAAGATTTGAAGAGGGTTTATTATTGCTGCAGTCGGGTTCAAGCTTCAATATTAGAGGTAGAGAAGGCGGTTGAACTTAGTCATTTTAAATCGGCCTGCTCGGGTCTCTGTCGCTGCTGTGCCGCCGCTCTCTGAGCAGCGCACTAAACAACAGCCCCAAGTCAGCTGATTTAGCCGTTAGTTTTCTACATAGAAGATCAGAACGAATGAGCTAACTTACGTCATCCATTCATTCAAGGCCTGTTTTGTTTTCGTTTTGTTTTGTTGCTTTTTTCATTTTGCGTTCAGTGGTCTTCATTGTTTTTTTCTTTTTTTTTTCACCAAGGCCTTTGGAAAGGGTGTGATCTCTGAGAAGAAAAGGCAGAAAGGCTTCCTCACCCATTGCAAGGTTCATTTCTGATACTTCAATAAAATAAAAGGCAAATTAGGAACAGAAAACCATAAGACTATTTCAGAAATGAAGACCTAAAACCAAGAGAACTGTGTGTTTATATTTATAATTGATGAGGAAAGGGAATTCGCAGAAGCACAATTAGACAAAAGTGGGGGAAAAGAACAGAACTGAGCATGGTCTGACATTTTCCAGACTGTTTTGGCCTCTGTGGATCCTCTTTCTCCTGGCAGTCCTGCCGCACGAGGGTCTTCACAGACACCAGGTCAGAGAATGCTCTACTATTGGCGTTCCTCTTCTTCCTCCAGCTCGAAGTGCTCCGTGTGCCGGGGGCTGTGTTCTGGGTTTCCAGTTCTGAGCTAGACATGGTCATCAGTGTTTTAGAGTTTGTACTGTTTGTACTAGTATATAGTGGTTAGATTCTGGGGTTGGAGAGACTTGTTTGAGGCGGGGGGGGGGGGAAGGGGGGGAGGATTAGATTGACCATCAGGGAAAAGGTTTGTTAGAGTTGGCAAAATAAACATCAAGGTCCCTAGGAAAGCTTGCCTTGCCCGGGAAGAGCAGAATTAGTTCTTTTAAAGCCCCTTGTGAGGGAGTGAGGGAAGCGGGCTATACACCAGTGTCGGTAGGACATGGGTCCAAAGTCATCTGATATCGCCCATGTAGACTTAGAGACATAACCTTTTCTTGTATTTCTGACTAAAGTGGGTGTTTAAAGGCCCAAAGACATTCCTAGATCAGGGGTGAGATTAGGGTTGTGGGGAGAACAGTTCCTGGGTATAGTGAGGTGGGGTTGTGGGGAGAACAGTTCCTGGGTCAGGGTGAAGTGGGGTTTGTGGGGAGACCATGGTCACTGTAGCACTGTTTTGTGCTCTGCTGCCTCTAAGGACCTGGCCGTAGTGGCTGTCGGGAGGCCTTGGCTCTTGGGAGAGTTGTGGAAGAGGAGGGCCTATCTTCTTTTCATGATACCCAGAGGAGAGAGGAGCCAAGAGAGAGTGTGGCCATATGTGGGAAGCCCTCTGGACCAGCATCTGACAGTCAGATGTAATAATGGAGCAGCACAGGATACACACACTCAGATGGGAGAGCAAGTGAGAAACTAGGCTGTTGAGTATGTCTCAGCAGGTAAAGGCCTCGCTGCCAAGTCTGAGGGCCCACAGGGGAAACTGACAATTGCGAGTTTTCTGACCTCCATGTATGCACCATAGCATACCCCCCCACACACAAATAAGTAATGTAAATTAAAAATTAAATAAAAAAGGAAGGAAGGGAGGAAGGGAAGAACAGGGAAGGAGATGGAGGGAGAGAGAGGAAGTGGGGGAGGAATTAGAGTCCAAAATTGAACTCTACAGATGCATGGTCAATTGATTTTCCACAGAGATGATTCAGTGGAAAAATGTTTTTCTTTTTAAGAAATGGGGGTGAGACAATTTGATATCCATCTGTGTGATGCCAAGAAAATGAACCTTTAACCACATAAAACAGCCAGTTCAAAAGGGTCATAAACTATGAAGCCTCTCCTAAGTATTTGCCACAGTTTCTGGCTTGGCATTTCATTCTCCTCATGGTGTCTTTGGCAGAGTAAAGCAAAAAACAGGGATGGGTATGTATGTGCATGTGCTTGTGTGTGTGTGTGTGTGTGTGTGTGTGTGTGAGAGAGAGAGAGAGAGAGAGAGAGAGAGAGAGAGAGAGAGAGAGAGAGAGAGGTCTTACGGAAAGAAAACCAAGATATCAAAGAACAAAAACCCCATGAACCTTAAAAGAAATGCTGAGTTCTTATGTTCATAAACATGGTGGTTGTGTTTTTACAGTGAAAAGATGTACCTTCTTAGACCTTCCCAGAACAGTTACACAGGGGGACCAGTCACAGGGTCATCAAAGTGAGATATCTATTAGAGAAAAAGCCAAAGATAGGGAGAAAGTATTTGCAGAGGACATATATAAAATTTAGACTGCATAAGGAGTTGTCAGTAGTATCAAGCAAAGGGAGAAATGGGCAAAGAAAATTACCAAAAAAGATGCATGAATGATGAACACACACACACACACACACACACACACACACACACACTCACGGAGATCTCAGCGTCATCAGGCATTAGGAAGTGGCACGTCTATCCATTAGCATGGCTAGAACCATTGAAATTGTTTCTCCCAGTGCTGTGTGCTGAGCCACGGGAACTCCCATACATTCCTGGTCCCGCAGAAAAATGCTATAGTAGTAGTTTGAAATGATTTGGAGCCTCTTCTCTCTTCTTAAGTAGTCTTTTGTAGCCCAGGCTGGCCTTGAACTCATGAACCTCCTGCCTCTGCCTCCCAAATATCTAAAGGGATTGTAGGTGTAGGCCACTGAGCCTGAAGGACAAACCCTTATTGATTGAATTTCTTAGCCTACAGGCCGTGACAGTAAGCTTATGGAGCTGAATACATACTTTATGACTCAATTCTCTCATATATTTATTTACCAGTTGAAAATGAAGAGTATCTTCCCTTACAAACCATCTGTAGAAGTCAGGGTTCTTTATAGGGACAGAACAAATCGAATGGATGATTATAAAAGGAGATATTTTAGCTTGGGTGCCACAAGCAGAGGATGGATGGCTCAACAGTGCACACCTACATGTTAGAGAGCTGCAGGAACCAATAGCTGCTTATCTTAGAGCCCGAAACTCATAGTGCATCCCTGTTCTGAGGTTGAAGACTTGGCAGTCTCCTAGGGAGATACTAGTGTGAGTCTACGTTCAGAGGCTGAAGACTTGGCAGTGCCCTGGAGAGATACTAGTGTGAGTCTGCATTCAGAGGCTGAGGGAGCTGGAGCTCCAAGTCTACAGAGGACGGCAGTAACAATACTGCACTCAGAAGGGAAAGCTGGTGAAGGTAAATCATAACACATCCTCCTAGGGCCTGCAGGATGGAGCCTGATTGATTGTGTTCCTTGCCTACGGGTTATGACAGTACGCTTTCAGGGGCGTAAATGTTTTCTGTTCTTCTTTAAGAAAGGTAATTCCCAAGTTTTAACATCAGCAACGTAGAACTGTCTAAATGTATTAATAGGACTGTGTCTTAGTTAGGGTTTACTATTGCTGTGAAGAGACACCATGACTATGGCAACTCTAATAAAGGAAACATTTAATCACTTACAGTTTCAGAGGTCAAGTCCATTATGACCATGAAGGGGATCATGGCGGTACGCCTGCAGATGTGGTGCTGGAGCTGAGAGTGCTGCATCGTGCAGGCAACAGGCAGTCGACTGACTGTCACACTGAGAGAAGCTTGAGAAAGAGACCTTAAACCTTGCCCCCACAGTGACACACTTTCTCTAACAACACTGCACCTTCAACAACAAGGCCACACCTAGTAGTGCCACTCCCTTTGGGACCATTTTCTTTCAAACCACCATGGGCTGGCGGGATGGCCTGATGACCTGCGTTTGGTCACCATGTGCTGAGAGCTGACAAGTTGTCCTCTCTCCATTGCATATGTGGCACATAAACACAGACCAAAGGAGCAGTCTGCCAAGTCCAGCATGGCGGACCAGTGAGCCTGTCGGGGTGACTAAATGGAAGCTGCAGTACCAGAAAGCCTGTGTGACAAGTCACCAAAGCTGCATCCCTGGAGCTTGGCGCATGGCTGTAATCCTAGCACTGGAGAGGTGGAGGGCAGGAGGAGCACAAGTTTGAGGTCACCATTGGCAATATAGTGAGTTCAAGGTCAGCCTGAGATTTATTAGTCTCTCTCTCTCTCTCTCTCTCTCTCTCTCTCTCTCTCTCACACACACACACACACACACACACACACACACACACACACCTCTAAATCAAACCTGAACAAACAGCAACAACCCTCTCCAAAACAAAACAAAAACAGAACATTTAGAGTCTAGGGTGGGGGGTAGGTAAGCCTTGATCCATCCTTATGTAATCATGTAATGTAATTCTTCTTTCATTTTGAACCTGAAGAAAATGAAACCTGATACATGAGTCTCCCAAGTGGATTTCTAAAAACTTTGTAATATATGCGAGATCTAGAATTATGGCTTTATTTTATTGCTTTTGGTCAGGGTCTCACTGTGCATCCCTGCCTGGCCTGGTACTCGCTCTGTATGTACTCTAAAGGCGTCCAGGCTGGCCTCAGGCCCCTGTCTTTTTGCTGTTGCTGCCCTGGTGCCTGGGTTTCTGGCATGCACCACCACCATGGGGCTGTCTCATTCTTTTCACTGGTTATAGCTCTGTCCACCTATCCTGAGTTCCATCCAGGCTCATTCTGAAAGCTGAATTTTCAGATACTAAGACTGCATGTTTAGGTGCTCAGTGAGTGTGTTAGCATGTTTAAAGTCTGTTGAAATGAAAACTTAGTAGTAAAGCTATCGTTATCTGATTGATTTGAACTGTATGTTGTCTCATGTATGATGATTTGGAAGTTCTGACTGCTGGATGGTCTCAATCTGACAGTATTCTTGCTACAAATTCCTTTTGAATTCTACAAGGAAAGCAGAGTGGAAAGGATCCTGTGATGGTCAGTATTGATTGTTGATTTAATGCGATTAAGAAACGCCAGGGGCTTAGGGCTGTGGCAATTGGTAGAGTGCTTGCCTACCTAGCTTATGCCAAACCCTGGGCTGCTGTCCAGCGTGGTGCCTGCTGCCCAGCGTGGTGCCGGGGCATACCTCACAGGCTGGGAGAGGGAGCAGAGGAAAGACAAGCATGGTGCCGGGGCATACCTCACAGGCTGTGAGAGGGAGCAGAGGAAAGACAAGCATGGTGCCGGGGCATACCTCACAGGCTGTGAGAGGGAGCAGAGGAAAGACAAGCATGGTGCCGGGGCACACCTCACAGGCTGTGAGAGGGAGCAGAGGAAAGACAAGCATGGTGCCGGGGCATACCTCACAGGCTGGGAGAGGGAACAGAGAGAAGACAAGCGTGGTGCCGGGGCACACCTCACAGGCTGGGAGAGGGAGCAGAGGAAAGACAAGCAGATGGACACAGAGGCAAAAGACTGGGGTCTGGTGGTCTGTGCTGAAGAAACCCCTGCACCTCCCCTCAGCCATGTAGAACAGTGGGGGAGGCTATTCCATCCAGATAGACACAGAGGTGAAGTTTATGGTGATCAGCTGAATGAAGGAGACAGGCTTAACTAATTAGTACGAGCTATTCCATCCAGATAGACACAGAGGTGGAGTTTATGGTGATCAGCTGAATGAAGGAGACAGGCTTAACTAACTAGTGCGAGCAGTCTCTGTAGGGGAGCAGTCTCTGTAGGGGAGCAGTCTCTGTAGGGGAGCAGTCTCTGTAGGGGAGCAGTCTCTGTAGGGGAGCAGTCTGCAGGCTGTAAATATCCTGGGGTGGGGGAGACAGCTATGGTGGACATTTTCTACACATGCTCTCAGCATCCACACATAGGCCAGAAGGAGAGGCTTTTCAGTTTTCCTCGTGAGCTTCCCGTGTGTGTGAGTGTGTGTGAGTGCGTGCATGCGTGTGTGCGTGTGCGTGTGTGCCATTTTCCCATGAGCTGTGCCTGTGTCAACAACACACATTTACTCGGGACTTTACTCACCAGGGCTTCCTCCTCTCCCTATACTGGATTTGGTCTCCAGCACCACATAAACTGAGTGCTGATGAATACTTGTAATCCCAGCACTCGAGATAAAGACAGGGTGATCAGAAGTTCAAAGTCATCCTTGTCTACACAAGTTCAAAGCCAGCTTGAGCTATATGTGATTCTGTCTTTTACAAAACAGGAAAATGAAAAGAAAGAAATGCTTTAGAGTGTTAGTGAAACACACCTTCAAGTGAGTCTGTGAGGATGTTTCCAGAGAGAGATAATTATGGGGCGTGGGTGGAAATTCCAGCCATGGACTAAGGACTGTGTAATTGAATGAAATAGGGAAAGGAGAAAGCCAGCTGAGCACCAGCATTCCTCTTTCTCAGCTTCCTGACCAGTGAGATGCGAGCAAGCAGAACTGCTCCTGCATCTGCTCCTGTGGACTGTCTCCTGCACTGTGGACCAGAATACATTTCTCTCAGGTGCTCTTGCAGTATTTGGTCACAGCGGTGAGAAAAGAAACCAGTGCAGTCCTGTGGCCATCCCGCCATCTCAGTCACTCAGGTCACACTCAGGGTCTGTGCGGTGGATTCGACTTCTCTTTCTCTTGACTCGGGTTTGAACGAACTTACCTCTTTGTCAGTGAGTCAGTAATTTGTGAAACCATTATTATATTCAAAATAATGCGTCAGACACTGGTGGTACAATACTCCCAAGTCTAGCCTTTGTGAAGGAAGGACAGTTTTCACAAGGATGGGCAGATGGACACTGATGGAGACCAAATGGAGGAGGAGAGCTGGGTTGGCATCCAAGAGGATTGTATACCAAGGATGTCTTTGGTCTAAGCATTGCAGACTGGGTCCATTTAGGGTATGGGAGTCAGAAGTAAAAGTACTGAGAGGAAAAGAAGAGATCCAGAAAGTAGGGCACATGCCAGGAAAATCAAGTTTTGTGTTGGCAGGGTACTTGAGGGGAATTTGAGGTGCCTTAGCAGTTAGATGGAGGTTAAAAGGTAGCTGACTGGAACTAGATGAAGTAGCGCATGCCCTGTAATCCCAGCACTTTGAAGGGGGAGGCAGAAGGATTAGGAATTCAAGACCAACCTGGACCTGGGCTACATTGGCAAGACCCTGTCTCAAAACCAAACCAAAGTTGGTTAAACCTTATCTGAAAGGAAGTGAAATAATTATGGCCAGTATGTCCATAGCAGATATTGAACACATCTATATCTGAATGAAAAGAAACAGTGCTAAGAACATCTATGAGAGAGTAACATTTAATCCAAGTGGTAGAGGGTGCAGTGCTAACATCAGGCAGAAGCCATCACAGCAGAGAGAAAGTAGGTCATAGGCCATTGGTGTTTGAAGACAGATACACAGGTTTCTATTGCTGCGTTGGAACACCATAACTAAAAAACAAGTTGGGGAAGAAAAGACTTTTTCGACTTATACTTCCATATTGTTGTTCATCATCAAAGAAGTCTAGACAGGAGCTCAAACAGGGTAGGAGCCTGGGGTCAGGAGCTGATGCAGAGCATGGAGGGTGCTGCTTACTGGTTTGCTTCCCCTTCTTCAGCCTGCTTCCTTATACAACCCAGGGCCACCAGCCTGGGGGTGGTCTCACCCACAATGAACTGAGCCCTCGACAATTAAGAAAATACCTTACAGCTAGATCTTATGCAGACATTTTCTTAATTGAGGTCCCTCCTTCAGATAACTCTAGCTTGTGTCAAGTTGACATAAGACTAGCCAGCACTAATAATGTGCAAGCTTAGGAAGACAGCTAATATATTGTGGACATTGCCTTTGTTCAAGCATCTTGTTTACATCTATATGAATTACCTTAGTTCAACATCTCAACAAACCTCTGTTGAAGAATCTACTCTTATTATATCTTTGGAGAGTGAGAGGCTCAGAGTGTTTAAGCTATTGTTCTCATGGGTTATAGCAGTAGAACCAGGATTCATCCCAGGGCTGCCGGTGTCACGGTCTGTGTTCTTAGACGTGGTAGTGCTGTACATCGGTGTTTAGTGCAGCTACAGATATGGGGACCATGGTTAGCAATCTGAAAGCAGTCTCCAGAGAATCATCGTAGCTGGTTCACAGTAGCCCGAAGATTGAGTCAGGAAGATGAGATCTAAAGCCAGAAAACTGAGGAGCTGAACAAAAGGAAGAAGGAAAGATTCTTTGTCCCTTTGAAAAATAAAATAATCTGGGAAGGAGCTCATGAGGTCCCACCTGTCCCCAGAAGCTATTGGCAGCTAATGGTTGCCAGGGAACAGAAGTTTCATTTCTTCAGTGGTGTGGCCACTGGTCAGTTGTACACGTTCCACCAACAGCTCCACAACCATACTCATGCAAACAACACACATCACACTCAGTGGAATGGACATACACAGCTGTCCTGGATGTATGCACCCTCACCCAAGGACATGACGTACAAAGGGCTTGTTGGGAAGAAGACTGTTCAGAGGAAATGGGAGGGGATAAAGAGAAGGACCAATAAATACGACTAAAATTCACTACACATGTGTTAAATTGTCAGAATAAATTTTAAATTTTTATTATTATTAGGATTTTTTTAGCTAAATTCAGTGTCATGTTTATACTAGCAGTATATAACAGTATATACTATACAGTATATGTTTATGCTAGCAGTATATACTATACAGTATATGTTTATGCTAACAGTATATACTATACAGTATATGTTTATGCTAGCAGTATATACTATACAGTATATGTTTATGCTAACAGTATATACTATACAGTATATGTTTATACTAGCAGTATATACTATACAGTATATGTTTATACTAGCAGTATATACTGTACAGCATATGTTTATACTAACAATATATAGCAGTTTACACTAAGAGTAAATACTATACAGTATATGTTATACTAACAGTATATACTATACAGTATATGTTTATGCTGACAGTATATACTATACAGTATATGTTTATGCTAGCAGTATATACTATACAGTATATGTTTATACTAGCAGTATATACTATACAGTATATGTTTATACTAGCAGTATATACTATACAGTATATGTTTATACTAGCAGTATATACTGTACAGCATATGTTTATACTAACAATATATAGCAGTTTACACTAAGAGTAAATACTATACAGTATATACTATACAGTATATGTTTATGCTGACAGTATATACTATACAGTATATGTTTATACTAACAATATATAGCAGTTTACACTAAGAGTAAATACTATACAGTATATGTTATGCTAACAGTATATACTATACAGTATATGTTTATACTAGCAGTATATACTATACAGTATATGTTTATGCTAACAGTATATACTATACAGTATATGTTTATACTAGCAGTATATACTATACAGTATATGTTTATACTGACAGTATATACTACACAGTATATGTTTATACTAACAATATATAGCAGTTTACACTAAGAGTAAATACTATACAGTATATGTTTATACTGACAGTATATACTATACAGTATATGTTTATACTGACAGTATATACTATACAGCATATGTTTATACTGACAGTATATACTATACAGCATATGTTTATACTGACAGTATATACTATACAGCATATGTTTATACTAACAGTATATAACAGTATATACTAACAGTAAATACTATACAGTATATGTTTATACTAACAGTATGTAACAGTTTATACTAACTGTATATACTATACAGTATATACTTATACTAACAGTATATAAAAGTTTACTCTAACAGTACATACTTAATTTGGCTTAAGATAAGGAAGAGACATTAATCTTTAATAAGATTATGAGTATACTTGTTTGAATATGTAAAGTATAGAATAGTGAATTTTAAACAGAAAATGATGGATTTTCAGATCAATCCCTCCTTCCTATTATGGGAAGTGAATGCTTAAAGATAAACAACCCAGCTGAAGACATGTTTTCTCTCGAGCCTGCAGAGAAAATTGACAGTGTTATGCAAATCACAGACAATGTGAATAGCCTCTACACTAATCCCATGCTCCCGAGACTTCATTTTATGAACAGAATCATGCGAGTCTCTGGCCTCTAGAAGGTTGCAACTTCTGGGTCAGAAATCTGGTCTTATTTCTTTTGTATTTCTAGCACATTGCATGCTCAGGTATTCAGAAACAAGTCATTTTTCCTTGAAACTTTATTCTTGGAGACACCATTTAAAAAGAGTCCTTCCCCTGAAAACTTTAAAATATTCTGATCATAGAGAGATACTTGTTTTAGTTTTGCGTGTCTGTATTATTTGCATATGGTTTCAAATTTGAAAGAAAAGTTAGACTGAGCTGCCTGCAGCCGGCTCCACAGTAGCATGCCTTCTGTCATTGATCTGTCATCTGGATACACTAAGGGTGGTGTTGTGGCCCTGTACAGCTTCCAGGGATTGGACCTGACAAGACAGGGGCAAGGAAGCAAAGAAAAGGCAACTCCACAAAGTTTTTGTTTTGTCTTCCAAGGTTGACTGCTGTTTTTCAAAGTAGAACAAAGCTCTGTAAGCCCCAATCTTACTATACCAAAAGGCACAATCAGAGAGAAAAAATTGCCTTTAGAATCCCAAATGAAAGTTCTTGTTTTGAGCAAGAATGAGTCACTGCTGTGAATGTTAAGGCATCAAAATTGCTTTCCCAGCAATGGGAAACTTGTTCCAACATTTATTTTATGTTTTATTTGTCTCCTCCCCCTCTCCCCCCTTTCTCGTGTGTATGTATGTGTGAAGGCAACGGGGTCTCAAACTTCAAGTGAGCCAAGAATGAACTTACCCTTGTGATTCTCTTCTTTCCATCTCTGAAGTTTTGGGATTATAGGCATGAACTATACACATGGTTTATGTGGTGCTGAAGCTCCAGGCAAGCACTCTACAAACTGAACCGCATCCCTAGCCTTGTTCTAACATTTTAAACAGTTGCGTAGACTTTTCTGTGTGTGACAAATTTTCTTTGTGGAGATGATGAACAAATGTCTGCTCATCCCAGACAGGGAGCCTGGGCCAAAGTGTGGAGTATGGAGACCACCAAAGTCCAACGTGGTAAACTAATGAGCTTTATTGGGGTTATTTACAGAAATATAGGTGAGGAGTTGCTTGTAAGAGCAGACATGAATCAAAGACAGATGCATTACCAAAGTCCACCCCTGTATGACAGCTTGTGTAAGCTTAAATCAGCTGCATACTACACAACCTGCAGGTAGCCCAGCAAGTATAGAGTGTTCTTTCCAGCTGCCTCAGTTAGTACAAGCCTCTTCCAGGAATCTCTGCTGGTCTTTGTTTCTTGTAGGCTTTTTGGCTGGTCTCGGCTTGTATGAGAGTGTACAGTCTTTACATACTCTTGGGGAGGGAGAGTCAGAGTGAATCCAGTCAGTTTCGGGAACTTCTTGAAGCTATTACGTTTAGGGAGTTTCTCTTGAGTATTTAATGGACCCCCGTATGGCAGTCCTAGTGACAATGAACAGAAGTCTAAGTTCGGCACTCCTCAGGAATCTCTAAAGCTGGGTTTCTGTTTACCAGGAACCCCAATGGTCAATCTGAACAGCCTGGATCAGCCTGGATCAGCGCAAAGCCCCCACCTTGCTGACTGTCACATCAAATCCGCTTGCTCTTTCACATTTTGTTTTCTCTGCCTCCCTAGAGGCAGCCTTGACAGTTTGATCTTCAATAACTGTTTCTTTCTACCCACAGAGTGGTTCAGTTTGGTGATTTCACTGTGCCTTGCTCACACTTAGGACAGACTGCGGTTTCACCTTCCTGCAAACATCCTGTCTTAAGAAGTTTCATCCAAGATGGAAGGAAGCTGTTGCACAATACAATTAAGCTTTCGTATATTTTCTTCCACTTTTGTCATTGTTCTAGAGTTCAGTTAAAGAATAATATTTCTTACAGGATACAAGCTTTCCAGAACATCTCTTGAGAAATCACGCCAAAGAATTCTACTTCTCAGGGCAGGAGCGTTGGCTCAGTGGCTAAAAGCACTGGCTGCTTTTGTAGAGGATATGAGTTTGTTTCCAGTACCCACATGGTGGCTCACAATAGTCTATAACTCCAGTTCCAGGGCCTCCAAGGACCTCTTCTGACTTCTGCGGGCACCAAGTACAAACATGATGCACATACACGTGTAAGCAAAACACTGATATGCATAAAATTTAAAAGTCTTAAGAATTCTATTTCCTGGGAAATGTAAGTAGTTAACTTCAGGTCTTCTGTAGTAATGTCTGGAATTGTGTGATTTGCTCTGGTGCCTATATGTGTCATATAACTCATATAAAGATAGGCACGTAGCAAGAAATGGCTCAGATGTTCCTCCTCCCCACAACTCAGAGCAATATAGCCAAGGGACCTTAGAAGAAGAGTGAAAAATTATGGCATACAATACATCAAGTCCTCTCAAGACTCTTGATTCTTTCTCTCTTTAAGGAACAATAATTCTTTAGAATTAGTGTCATAAGTGACACAATTTAATCAAAAGTCTTATTTTCCTCTTACTTAATGGCAATTCTTTTATGACAGAATCAAAACTTATCTATTAAAGAAGAGTGCTCAGGAGATGCTCACACATTTGCTGCTGGAGAGCACCTTTCAGCTTCCGGAAGCCCAGCCTCTGGGAGTGGCTCAGCAGTGAGATGCAGCCCGAGCTGGCAGTGAAAGAGAAGCAATACAGTTTCCCCACGTCTGTGGGTGGAAGCGTGTCGCCACTCTTTTTACATTCATGTTTGTTTGTGTATGCACACACATCATGGGCATGAGTGAGAAGTCACTTTAATGCTCTGCAAGACCAGTAAGTAGTCTTACTACATAGCAAGCGCTCGACCAAACGCCAAGGATGCCACTTCAGAGAAGAAGAGCAGTGAGGGGAATGAGTTAGTGAAACATCCATTTGTCTTGTCTGTCCACCCTTCCTTCCTTCCTTTCTTTCTATCATTTTTCAAGACTAGGTGTCATTATGTAGCCCAGACTAGTTTTAAACATTTAGTTTTGTCTTTCTGTTGTTGTTTTGTCTGTTTTGAGAAAAGGTCTCTTTTTGTAACCCCTGTTGGCCAAGAACTTGCTTTGTAGACCAGACTAGCTTTGAACTCACAGAGATCCACCTGCCTCTGCCTTCTGAGTGTTGGGATTAAAGGTGTGCACCACCACACCTACCCCTCGATTTGAAGTCTTAGGTTCAGTCAGTCCTTTTGTCCTAGCCTCTCAGTAGTAGCACAGGCACTACTACTACATCTAGTTTTCATTTTCTTTGTAAACTATCAGGGAATAAGAAAATATTTAAACTAGCAAAAAGAATAAGTAATACGTTTTAAGGATGTTTATCTTGCTGTTTATTATCATGGCTTACTCTCTTTACCTGGAATTCCAAATTTGTGAGCAAGGACGCAGGGAAACCACCAAACTAGACCACTCCCCGGGTAAAAAGGAAGATTTATTGGGGAGTCAAACTGCCAAGCTTTTTCTCAGGGGCAGAGAAGAGGAAGAAAAACAAAAACAGAGAACCCTTGCCAGTGTTAAGGAAACAGGTAGCATTGTAGGGGAAGATGGGGCAGGGGACGCCTGAGCCAGAACAGCCGGGAACCAGCATGGGGACTTTGATCTGCTACAGGCTTGTTTGTTGGAGGTAACTAGCTGTAGATAAGGGAAGTAATGGCTTTTCCTGACAAACAGAAACTTGCTTCACAAGATTTGTGAGGGGTTCTGAGTTTAGGTTTTGTTTATACACTAGCAGTCTTTCTGTTTACCCGGAGTCCAGCCTGCGCAGAGCCCGACTGTCATTCAGGACATTGTCGGCACCACTGCCATTTTGGTGCTCTCTGGACCTAACAGTAGTCAAACTGAGATTCAGGACCTATTGAGATCAGATTTAATATATAAACAATATCTTTTTTTTTCTCCTCAATGGATCTGTTATAGCAAAATAATGTATTTAATTGAAATGTCATTTGGAGGAATCATACTTCAAATGCTTTTAATGTGTTAATTGAATAATGAATCTTTAAATAGTAATAATATGCTTCCAAAGAATGTCTAACAAGGGTTCTAGGATAAGGCTCAGAAGGTAGCTATAATGGCTAGTGTTAATTGTCAACTTGGCAGAATCAGGAGTCACTTGGGAACTGGGCCTCTGGGATTAGCCTGACATAGTTGGGGTGGGCAGCCCCGTGCATTATGGGTCACTCCATTCCCTGGCTGGAATACTGGACTGTATGTGGAGGAAGAGAGCTGAGCAGCAGCAAGCATTACCCTCCTTCTTCGTTGCAGGTATATGACCCGCTGCCCTACTTTTGCCCCCTTGGCTTGTTGATGGTTACTCTTGGTTGCCAACTTGACATTCCTGGGGAAAGGGATTGAAGAATTGAACCCGTCAGGCTGGCCTGTGGCATGCCTGTGAGGCATTTTCTTAGTTGCTAGTTGATGTTAGTCAATACTCAGCCTGTGTGGGTAGCTCTACCCCTGGGCAGGTAGTCTTGGGTTGTATAAGAAAGCTGATTGAGTACTGGCCAGAGGGAGTAAGCCAGTGACCAGTGTGTTCCTCCATGGTTTGTGCTTCAAGCTCCTGTCTGGAGTTCCTGACCTGCCCTGGTGATAGATGGTGACCTGCAAGTATACGTTGAAATAAACTCTTTTGATCATGGTATTTGTCACAACAGGAAGGTATACTGGGACAACTTCCCTACTATGATGGACTCTGTCTCAGTTAGGTTAACTATTGCTGTGAAAAAAACACCATGAGCAACCATAACAACTCTTAGAAAGGTAAGCATTAATTGTGGCTGGCTTATAGTTCAGAGGTTTAGTTCATTATTATGAGGGTGGGAAACATGGTGACATGCAGGTAGACATGCGCTGGAGAGGTAGCTGAGAGTTCTACATCTGGATCTGCAGGCAGCAGCAAGAGAGAATTTTGAAACCTCAAAGTGACTTACCCCCCAGTGATACACTTGCTCCCACAAGGCCATACCTTCAATAATGCCACTTTGTATGAGTCTAGAGAGGCCATTTTCATTCAACCACCACAGCTCTGTAGCCTTGAAATGTGAGCAGAACCCTTCGTCCCTGAGGTACTCTGTCAGGTGTTTTATCGCTACAGCAGGACTTTAGCTTAGTGGACCAGGTCCTGGACTCACTCTAGCACCAACAGACAAAAACCCGGAGAATTCCAGGATGAAGAGTACTGTAGGGCCCACCCTATGTCACGCTTTAGTCCCCAGTGATGGGCAAAGCCGTCTGGCAGCGAGTTTGCTTGGGGTGTGCGGATAACTTGAGCACCTGGTATTTGTTTATTGACGTCTGAGATGTCTGTTTCTCTAGTTGTGGTATGAGGAGAAACTGGTGGAAATTCGATAAGGTTGGATAAATGAAGTTGCCTTCCAGCAGGACTGGTGGTTTATTACCTCGATTCTCTTTACACATCCACTAAGTGAGTTGAAGAATTCCCATTGCAAGGATATGTTATTTATTAATGTCTCTTTCAAAAATTACAAAAGAATCCATACTGTATTTTTTAAAAGAAAGGATGAAAACTATAAAAACATACAGAATATTAATAAGATCTCCAAGTCCTACCATTGATATTGATCTTTTTCATATCATTTTCTTTGCAGTTACAAACACAACACACAGGGCTTGCTAGTCTGGTTGGGTATCTTCAGTAACATTTTGCATATTGCTTGTGTACATTGGTTTGCCACTGGGCTAGACCCTGAGCAACTCCACAGCTCATTAGATACAGGCTCGACCATTATTTGTAGTAGCCACATTATATATTGTGTTCCTAGTCAGTCGTTCCTGTATTAATGACATTTAACATTTCTCTTCTTTGTTTGTACCACTGCAAACATTTCAGAAAAAAATTCTGTACATATGTGTGTATTCTTACATATTGATACTTTTGTTTTTATGAGCCCCCAAAGCAAGAGTTTATTGCAAGGAGTTATCTGGGGGCTGTAGAGTAAATCCAGGGCCTTGCTCACACAGAATATGGGCTCTACCCCCGCCTACACTTCCAACCCTATATTTTAATTCTAATTAGCAGTTATTGAGTCACTTTTCAGAAGGTTGGAGTCATTTCCTTTTACTAACAATGCATAGTGCTCTTTTGCCTCCCTTCTTACCATTCCTGGATATTAGCAGTCTTTAACTTTCCTTAGTCTGATTTTAAAAAGAATTTTATTATTATTTTGCTCTGTATTCTTTTGTCTCTTAGTGATGTTGAGTATGTTGCCATATGTCTAGCTTCTGTTGACATGTACTCTTATCAGTTGCCCACTGCATCTTATACATGTTACCTTCTACTGAATTGTTTAGAAATTTTTTGTCAACTTACAACTTTTTTGAGAGAAATTTTAAACCTAGGTATTGCTTTTTATTACCGTTTACACTTTGCTAGTGATGCTTTCTTCCCCTTTGGAAGGATTTTTATTTTGTGTATTTAATGTGTCAGGCTTGTTACACATTTATTTTAGATTTTCTACTTCTAACATATTAGAGCCCCTCTAAAAATGTCCTACTCTTATGGAATATTAGTTGAAGATGTGTTACATTTGTTTATACTGTGCAATATTTGTTTAGTGATGCAAAGATGTCTTGCATTCTTTTATGCTGAATTTGTTTAACTTTGTGAAGCTGTGTTACTTTGCCTGCTTAAAACAACTGATTGGTCTCATAAAGAGCTGAACAGCCAATAGCTAGGCAGAGAAAGGATAGGTGGGGCTGGCAGGCAGAGAGAATAAACAGAAGGAGAAATCTGGAAAGAGAAAATCGGAAATCAAGAAAAAAGGGAGAGGAGTCAAGCTAAAGCTGGGCATTCATAAGAAAGAATAGTCTCCAGGTATTTATTTGGGAGCTGGGTGGTAGATCCCCAAAAAGAAAAGAGCAAAAAAACAAAAACAAAAAGCAACCAACTACATCCTACCTCTTTTAGTTTTTGGTTTTTTTTTTCTCTTTGAGTTGTTGTTTTACATTAACACAGAATTTGTAACCTAATGAAAATGTGTTTGTATGTAGTAAAAAATCAGGATCGAATTGCTTTTATTTTATTTTTATTATTTACTTATTGTTTAGGGGGTACATGTCCCCCACACATGTGGAGGTCAGAGGGCAAATTGTAGGAGTCAGTTCTTTCCTTCTACCACGAAGATCTCAGGGATCAAACTCAGTCCTCCGGCTTGTCAGCAAGGGCCTTACCTGGTGAGCCATCTCTGTTGCTCTGATTTTCCTTTCCTGGGGTGTGTGTGTGTGTGTGTGTGTGTGTGTGTGTGTGTGTGTGTGTGTGTGATATTTATATAGTTATCATTGGATCTCAAAGTTAACCAGATTGTCATGACTTTAATACAAATTGTCACTAGGATAAGAATTGAATAGGATTTCCCATACAAAAAAACAAATTCCAAAAGCTTATATACTTTTAAAATTTTTGTGATGTTGTTTTGTTTTTAAAATTTTATGGGCATGGGTGTTTTGCCTACATGTATCCTGTGCCTAATGGACTTGCTGGGGCTGGAGTTAGAGGTGGATTCAAGCTGCCAGCATGTGGGTGCTGGAAATTGAACTGAGGTCCTCTGCAAGAGCAGCCAGTGTTTTAAAACACTGAGCCATCTCTCTAGTTCAATGATGAGGTTTTTATTTCTCTGTGATGTGGAAAAAGGAGACTTTTTTTTTTGCAGTTTTGAATAGCTGAGTTTTTTTGTAAGAAAAAAAACCTGTAAATAATTTAATCTTAGTGTGCCTTAGACTGTCTCTGACAGTCTAGCCTGATAGTAGTCATAGACACTATAAAAAATGAATGTGCCTGACTGTATTCCAATCAAATTCCAATCAAACTTTGATAAAGGAAACAGATGCAAGCCAGATTTGATCCTGGTTAGCAGCTGAAGTTTGCTGCTAATTTCTTTCTTTTTCTTTTCTTCATCGTTTTTTCTTTCTTTCTTTTTTCTTTTTTCTTTTTTTTTTTTTTTTTTTGGTTCTTTGAAACAGGGTTTTTTGATCTAACTCGCTCTGTAGACCAGACTGACCAAATTTACCTCAAACTCACAAAGATCTGCCTGCCTCTGCCTCCCAAGTACTGGGACTAAAGGCATGTACCACCATTGCCTGGCTCTCTTTCTCTCCTCCTCCACCTTCTCCTTTATAAATATATTTTTGTATATGGGTGTTTCACCTGCATGTGTCTGCATAGTGTGCTCTCAGAGGCTAGAAGAGGGTGTCAGATCCTTTGGTATGGGAATTACAGACAGTTGTGAGCTACCATATGGGGGCTGGGGATTGAATCCCGGTTCTCTGGAAGAGCAAGCAGCCATGCTCCCAACCTTTGAGCCATCTGCCAGCCATGCTGCCAACTTCTAATCTACAGAGGCTCAGTCTCTGCATCCTGGATCTCTCTGTATCTAAGCCAGAGTTCTTGCGATTGTTTTACCTGCATCAGCTTGGCCCATGGGCCTGTCTGTGGGGCATTTCTTTGATTGCTTATTGAGACAGGAGGACCCACTCAGGCCTGAGAAGTACTATCCCTGCAGGTGGGCAGCACTGTTTAAAAAAGCTAGTTGAGGGAGCCTGAGGGAGCAGGCCAGCAAGCATTAGTGCTCTTTGGTCTCTGCTTCTGTAATCTACCCCCAGTCTCCCGTCCTGGCTGCCCTGTGGCCTGAAATGGTCCTTTCTGAAGTTGCTTTTGGTCAGTGTTTTATCAGAACAACTTACAGCAAACAAGTGCAGTCATTCAACCTGTTCTCTTTGTCCATGTCCTATGAAGTGAAACATTTTGTGATTTTGTGAACATTTTGTAAATGAATGCTTTAAACAGAAGTTTTGCTCCAGGAGAGAAAAAGAAATGTCTATTCTGTGATTGCTACATGGGCTTTTAAAGCATGTAGTCCCCAGAGGAGGGGACCACAGTAGGGTATAACGGGAGGTATTCCCAGTGAGGGGACCACAGTAGGGTATAACGGGGGGGTATTCCCAGTGAGGGGACTACAGTAGGGTATAATGGGAGGTATTCCCAGTGAGGGGACCACAGTAGGGTATAACGGGGGTATTCCCAGTGAGGGGACCACAGTAGGGTATAATGGGAGGTATTCCCAGTGAGGGGACCACAGTAGGGTATAACGGGGGTATTCCCAGTGAGGGGACCACAGTAGGGTATAATGGGAGGTATTCCCAGTGAGGGGACCACAGTAGGGTATAACGGGGGTATTCCCAGTGAGGGGACCACAGTAGGGTATAATGGGAGGTATTCCCAGTGAGGGGACCACAGTAGGGTATAACGGGGGTATTCCCAGTGAGGGGACCACAGTAGGGTATAACGGGAGGTATTCCCAGTGAGGGGACCACAGTAGGGTATAACGGGGGTATTCCCAGTGAGGGGACCACAGTAGGGTATAACAGGAGGTATTCCCAGTGAGGGGATGACAGTAGGGTATAACGGGAGGTATTCCCAGTGAGGGGACCACAGTAGGGTATAACGGGGGTATTCCCAGTGAGGGGACCACAGTAGGGTATAACGGGAGGTATTCCCAGTGAGGGGACCACAGTAGGGTATAACGGGGGTATTCCCAGTGAGGGGACCACAGTAGGGTATAACGGGAGGTATTCCCAGTGAGGGGATGACAGTAGGGTATAACGGGAGGTATTCCCAGTGAGGGGACCACAGTAGGGTATAACGGGGGGTATTCCCAGTGAGGGGACCACAGTAGGGTATAACGGGAGGTATTCCCAGTGAGGGGACCACAGTAGGGTATAACGGGGGTATTCCCAGTGAGGGGACCACAGTAGGGTATAACGGGAGGTATTCCCAGTGAGGGGATGACAGTAGGGTATAACGGGAGGTATTCCCAGTGAGGGGACCACAGTAGGGTATAACGGGGGGTATTCCCAGTGAGGGGACTAGCTCTTTAGTTCTCACAGATCACACGGCACAGTCTGCTTAGCTGCTGAAGTTGTGTCGTTTTACAGTTCTTACTTAGTGTCTTTCTGTTTTCTCCTGAGTACAGTGTGTCTTCTGGGGCTGGAGAGATGCTCAGAGGTTAAGAGCACTGACTGCTCTTGCCAGGACCCAGGTTTGATTCCCAGCACCCATACAGTGCCGCACAGACGCCTGTAACTCCTGTTCCAGGTGATCTGATGCCCCCTTCTGACCTCCATGGGGACCAGCACACACATGGTGAGCTGAATATTCATTCAACAAAAATACATTAAGATGTAAATTTAAAAGTAAATAAAACAGGCTTCTACGTTATTTTGATAATTTTTTTTCTTGATAAACACATTTTCATTGTTATAATTCAGGAAAGTAGAGGACTTGCACAATATTGTCTCAATTCATTAACAAATATTCAGGGGCTGGAGAGATGGCTAAACAGTTAAAAGCATGTACTGTTCTTCAGGAGGACCTGGATTCAGTTTCCAGCACTCACATGATATCTCATAGTAAATAAACATCTATAATTTCAATCCCAGGGGATACAAAACCCTCTTCTGGCCTCCACTTACGTGCCTAACTAGGCCACACAGATGCCACACAGATATAGATATATTCAGGCAAAATATTCTTACACATAAAATAAAATAAAAATAATTGGAAAAAAATGTTTTTTTTGGTGTGACTTCCTTAAACAGGTTCTTTTGACTGGGTGAAGTAGTTCACACATTTAATTTCAGCCCTTGGACAAGGCAGATTTTTCTGAGTTCAAGGCCAGCCTGGTCTACATACTGAATTTCAGGACATGCAGGACTACACAGACCCTGTCTCAACCATCACCTCTTCTACCCAAAAAGGCTCGTTTGCTAGGCATGGGGCCCACACCAGCACCTCTAACCCAAGCACTTTGGAGGCCGAGACAGAAGGATGACTGTAAACTTAAGACTTTGCCTCAGAACAAAACAGAAGAACTCATTTGGTTTTGGAAAGCAATTTGATGAAATTTCGCCATCTTCAGATCCCTTTCAGTGGTTCCCGACTGCCGAGCCGTTGTTTTTACAGTGGGCCTTACCTCACTGGTGGTTTTCAGTGCTCTGTAACTGTTGTAATTGGCCTGTATCTAGGTTAGATAAGCCGATTTATATTTTAATTTTTTTGTTTGTTTTGGTTGCTTTTCCAAGAGGCTTTAGAAAACTCTAAGTAGGAAAAATGATGTCAGAATAATTGCCCTGATCGGTGATAATTAAGACCTTTCATCTGTGCGCCTTTCAAAGAGCTTTGAGAATATTGTTTCATAATTCCCAAATTGCCTCTGAAGTGGTGAGGCCAATGCCATTACCCCAATTTACAGAGGTAGCTGTGGTCCTAAGAGATGAGAGATGAGCTTCACACAGAGTTAAAAGCAAAGGTGGGGATGAATTTAGGAAAAGTACATCTGCTATCTTTCTAGATCTTTCCAGGTCCATAGTGTTTTTAACAGAACTATGAGGATTATTATGCTACCTTTTTTCAAGTCAAAAGATTAAAAACATAAAATTTTCTTTCCTGTTGGATTTTCTTTTTCTTTTTGTTTTTGATTTTTGAGACAGGGTTTCTCTGTAGTTTTTGGAACCTGTCTTGGAACTAGCTCTTGTCCTCAAACTCACAGAGATCTGCCTGCCTGTACCTCCTGAGTGCTGGGATTAAAGGCGTGTACCACCACCGCCCAACTGGGAAAAATTTTTAATTAGTAATAACCAGAACTTGAGAATTTCTAAGAGAAATTCTGTGCCTTTCATACCCAACTAAACACTTGCAGTAGGTGATGCCAGTTCAAACCATTTAAGACGTTACTGAAACATCAGACACCTGTTTGCTGTTACCTAGGTGCCCGCTCTGTAAGTAGCACCTTCTTGGTAAACATTCCCTGGTCTGCTGTACCTAGTAGCCAAACCTCATTGAGATGCTGGCTATTTATATTGTTAACTTTTTGGATAAAGAGGTATTTCTGTATGTAAACTAACATTCTAATGTGGGGGTGTTCTCTTAAATCACATCCTACAAATAACAAAATGTATTGTCTGCCTCAGGCCTATTAAAGATTGGTAATTGTGTTCCTGTTCCTCTAAAGGAATCTAGTCATTCAGCAAGCTCATCCCTCTACTCTGTTTCCTCCCCACAACTTACCAGGCAGATTTCTACCCCAGTTCTTTGCTCATTCAGTTTATTCAACCTAGCGTGTCGTTTTTCCCATCTCTAGTATGCAAGGCCCAGCTTACTGTTTCCCCATTATCAGAAAGTGGTAATAAACCATGTATCAGTGTCAGTAAGTATTCTTTAAAATAAACAATTCAGCCTTTTTATTTTATGTGTATTAACATTTTGCCTTCATGTGTGTGTGTGTGTTTATCACATGTGCAGTGCCCATGGAGGCGGGAAGAGAGCACAGTATTCCCGGGGAACTGGTGTTACATACAACTGTGAGCTGCTGTGAGGGTTCTGAGACCCAAACTCAGGTCCCCTGCGAGAGTACCCAGTGCTCTGACCACTGAGCCTTCTTTCTACACCCCTTTGCAAGTTTTTAATCTCATTAATAGGAGGGTTTTTTGTTTTGTTTTTGTTTTGTTTTGTTTTAAAGGAAACTCAGGACAGTTTTATTGGAGTTTGAAAGAACGTAACAGGCCAGATAAACTGGGGTTCTTCACAGCAGCCAGGAAAAGTGAGGGAGAGCAAGTTCTGGTTTCTGAGTGAGAGCTGGAAAAAGCAGGAAGGCTCACTAGTGGCCACGTGGAAGCAGCTGGGTGGGGTGGAGGCTTCATTTCAGTGAGACAGCAACAGTGCCAGGGTAAATGGGCTTAGGGCTCTGGCATGTTCATTTCAGTGAGACAGCAGCAGTTCTGGAGTGCCAGGGTAGATGGGCTTAGGGCTTTGGCATGTTCTGCCCAGGTAAGAGGGAAGAAGGAGACTTGTGCTTTCTGACTAGTGTGGTGGAGAGATCTGTGGGTGAGAGGTCTCTGGGAGCATTTACATGCTCATCTCAGTAAAGGACTAACTCCCTCTGGTTCTTACCTGTCTCTAGGTGTAGGTGTGTCTCTGTGTGTGTGTGTGTGTGTGTCTTCCCTCCCTTCCTTCCTTCCTTCCTTCCTTCCTTCCTTCCTTCCTTCCTTCCTTCCTTCCTTCCTTCCTTCCTTCCTTCCTTCCTTCCTTCCGGCTTCAGGCTGATTTTGCTTTGTAAGACCCAGGAAGCCTTGGGACTTGTTTGTGCAAGGTGTATTCCTGCGGTCTACATCAAAGGGTGTTATCAGCCACTGACCACACAGTTTGTAAGGGGTTACAGACCCTCAACTGCACAGCGCATGTCAGAGAATGCTACCATGTTGGCATTCATACGTCCCAAAGAGGTCTGTGACATGAGAGGCACCCATTGTCTGACTTGGAAGGGATGTTATTGGCCATGGATCATGGCTTTCGTATGTCCTAAGTGGTCATGGGAAACAGCTAGCTGCAAATAGCCCTTCCTCCCTGCCTAGCATCCCCTATAAGCTCACTTTCCTGTGCATAAGAGGATAAAGCAGACACAGCCGTCCCTTTATTACAGCTGCTCACCGCTTACCCCAACTCTTCAGTGCTTTCTGCCTGCGCTGCCTGGCTTTATCGCTCCTGGGCCTGCCTGCCCCCACACGTGCTGAATTAAAGGTGGTGGCTGTAAATATCCAAGAAAAGAGAACGGGGACATCTGAGTAGAAAAGTCATCTAGGTGCTTAGTAGTCAGTGTCTTAATAGTCCAGAAAGGAATTTTCAACTGACTTCTCCCTCCCAGTTATAAATAATTAAGAGTAACTTCTATAAGGATATTTAATTATGGAGTGGAATGCCAAGAAATGAAATCATTTTATTTTTAAGATAAAGGACTTTGAAAACAAACAGAGACATAAAGTGGGATGGGGGCTTGGAGGGGCCGGGTAGGACCGAAGGGGACAAGCGAGGACAGGAGAACAAGTGTGGCCAGAATTATTACACGGATATGAAACTGTCATAGTCTATATTTTTCAAAGGAGAGAAAAGGTTTTATTTGTCTTTAGTGGTTTGTATGCATATGCTCATGTGCGCAGAGGTTGACACCACCCCTGGCTTTTACACAGCGGCTGGGAACCACAGGTCTTCATATTTGAGCATCGAGTACTTTTACTGACTGAGCAATCTTTCCAACCCCGATATCATACCCAGTAAAGCAGAACAGTCACTAGACAGGGCTCTTCGGAAGATTCACTTCCTCCATAGGGTAGACTTTGGGCGATGGGGATATGTACTCAGTGACTTATTCTGGTCAAGAAATTGTAGTTACTCCTGTGACTTTGCTCATTCGAGTCTTCCTGTCAGCATTTGATTAGGGGATTACAGTTACCTTTGTACAATGTTTTCAAATGTTTCTGTGTCCTTTTATGGTATCATTAAAACTTTCTAAGATCCCTGAAACTTGATAGATGAAGAATGCCAGACTCCAAGCAGTTTAAGTGAGCCATTGCCGTTCCCAGGAATATTACGTGACAGAATTGGGTGCAGAGCCCGTATCTTCTGGTTTCTCCTCTTGTGTTCTGTAATTTTATACTGGGTCTTCATTATCTCCCAACAAATGATGTCATCTTGTGTTACCAAAGGATAGCAGTGTTGGCGCTGACTGTAGAAGATAGACAACAATGTGAGAATTGAGTCTTGTGTCTGGGTCAGTTCTCAAGCCTAACTTTCCTGACGGGATTTCGTATGCCTGTGAGCTCCTGTAGTCCCAACTCACAACAATAAATTTGTACAGTGGCATCTTTTCTACTGTTAGGAATGAGCTGTCAGTCAGTGCCTCCTGGGTGGTCCTGGACACCTGTCCATCAAGGTGCTTTTGCGTTCAGAATAGATTCAGATGCTGCTCGTAAAATGGAGTCTCTGAGGGCAGCGCACAATCTTAAAAAAAAAAAAAGTTTTATAGAATATGGAGTAACTCAGGGCAGGGCACAGCCTGATCTCAACAAGGTCTAAAAGCCATTATTCTCTGAAACAAGAAGGAAGTAGGAAAAGATCTGTCTAAAACAGCCAAGGAAAGTACATAAAACAAATGTAAGATTTATTATGCAGATTTAAGTATGAATCTGTAGTGATTTGATTTTCTTGCTCTTTGTCCTTAAAGAAGAAGTTTTTGTAATGTAAATGTAAAGGGAGATAACTTTGCAGGTAAATACGCCTGCCACCAAGCCTGACAACTGACACTGGAGTCCCAGGATCCACGCGGAAGGAGAAGGCTGACTTCTGTACATGCCGTGGTATAGTTATACATGTGTGGATTGATTAATTAGAAACCCCATATATGTGTTTTTCAGGGCTTCTATGTTTGGTGTTTCTCAAAATAAGTTTTATGTGAATTAGGCAGATTTTAGACATACACCGGGTCTTACCATCATTTTGGGGTGACATCTTCCATGCCCCAACCAGGAGTGCCTTTACTTTTGCGTCCCTTTAGCCTGGAGTTTACAGTGGTGGAGTTTACATTGGGAGCAATCGGGAGCACTACTTTATTAGCTTGTAATTGCAATCTGAGACTGTAGACTTCTGTTACTGCCTTTTACATGGTAAAAAGTTCTTTTATAAATGAGGAAAATACGTTTTAAATAGAAACTCTGCTGCTTTCGGGAACAGAAAGCATGAAAATACCGGTTCTCAAGGGCAGGAAGATCTAACTGTCCAGTCCTTGCCGGTTTCCTTATGGCTGAACCTGGTCTGTGCCAGCTCTTCGTGTTTTAATACAGCGGGTGGTTTGTTAAATAAAGACCTAGTGGAAGGAAAAGAGAGCAAGCAGTGTGTCTGACCCATGCAAGGAGATAGACTCTCAGAGGCTCACAGAGCTCCTGGGAGTTAAGTCAGTGAAAACAAGCAGAGCAGGATTTACTGTGGAGTTTGTTGTTGCCGGATGCAGTTGGTTCCTTTCCCTGACATGAGAACAGCATCTGTTTTGATCAGGCACAGGGTTAGGCTCCAGGAATCCTTCACATGGCCGTTTCTCACTGTTAGAGCAAAGAGGCTGGTGAAGAATGTGCTGGAGACAGGGTAGAGTGGCGGAATAGAGAGAGAACATTGAGACACTTGCACACAAAATGCAATACTGACGCTTGAATATTTGCTAATTAGCCTTTGCGACAGGCACATAAAAATAGATGTCATTCTTCCATTCTTTTTTACTTGGAAACCTTAAGCAAATTAATTTTTCCACCAGAATTGCACAGCCAGTAATGCTGGAGCTACATGTAAATTCGAACTGTATAACCTTCAAAATAACAGTCCCCTCCCCCAATACTGCTTTGGGTTTCATGGATACCTGAGATGGAGAAGGTGACTTCCTGACTTCTCTGTGGAGGGAGACTGGGTATAAAATAGAATTCGCAGCTGGGGAGATGGCTCGGTAGATAATGTAAGCGTGAGAACTGTTTGCATCCCGAGAGCCCACGTGAAAAGTGGGGCAGGCCTGGCGGTAGCCTATCATTTAAAAGTCATAGATGAGGGGTTGCCCCTGTGGGGGTGGGGGTGTGACTAGACTAGGTCACACTGGTGAGTTCCAGACTCATCTAGAAATGCTGCAGAGTAGATCAAGTGGTTGAGGAGAGGGACAGCAACTTCTGTCTCCCACGCATGTGAGCATGATTCATTCAAGCATACTACACACACGCACACACACAAGCATGCAAGTTGCATGTTTAGATTTCTTTTTAACTCTAACTTTCAAAATGCTTCAAATGTGTACTGACTTAGAAAAGTACCAGATCTCAGGAGTAATATAGTTGTGGGGCTAAAGGATTCACTGCCCTTTGAAGGTTTGACAGCTGAATCTGCCAAAACAACAGAAGAAAGGGAATGCATGTTTCTTAACATGCAGGCCACCAGGAGTCACACAGAGTGTGAAACTAAGAGATGACCAGATGGCTGAGCCATAAAAACCTTTTTTACAAGGGCCAGGGAAGACAGAGGTGTAGACAGCTATGGAGGAAGAAGCTGTAGAGGAACACGGCATTGTGGGGACATGTGATAAATGAGTCTGGAGAACAGACAGCATTCTAGGCCAGATTTCACTAAGGCTTTGGTGTGGTGGCAACTCTAGGGTTTTTTTCCTGTGAGTTGTTAATCTTCTGAAAGAAGGACCCTTTAGGTAGGCAGAACTTTAAAGAAGCGTTTCTTCCGGTGCTGAGTCTCAACATAGCACAGACAGCTGAGAAGAGCTGGTCTCTCCACGTTAAGTACGTCTGCAAAAGCATGTATGTATTTCTGGTAATTTCCAGTAAGCCGTTATAGTCTAGAGGCTAGTAATATCTCTGGGTATCACATCTTCATTGTTAATATGTTTAGATTTACCCTGTAGTGGATGTTAAATTAAACCCAACACAACTATTGTAATGTGTCTCTCAGAATCGGCCTCAGCCCTGGTCCCCTGCCCTGTAAGTCACATAATTATAGAAATTCTTATTAAAATGTTTTATCAGAGTTATTATTTTATTTTTGTGTTTGAGTGTTTTGCCTGCTTGTGTGTATGTACACCACACGTGTGCCTGGCGTCTGCAGAGTTGAAAGAGAGTCTCCTGAAGCTGGAGTGATGGATGAGTGTGAGCTGCCGTGTGAGTGCTTAGAGCAGAGCCTGGGTCTTCTGCAAGACACAGGTGCCGTCCTTAACCCCAAGTGGTTCTTAACTAAGTCACCCTTCTTTCCCCTAGAAATTTCCTTTTAAAGTTCATATTTAGTATTTTACTTTTCACGGATAAAGATAATTTGAAATTTTCTCTTCTCAGATTTGCAGATAGAAACTGGAAGCAGCTGCTTGAGGCCCTTCCTCGCAGCTTGAAATGAGGACTACAAGAAGTTTCTTGTTTCTTTTTATTTCTTAACCCCCAGGGAGTATTTGACTTTCATTTGAAGATGGGGGAAAAAAACAAATGACAGACTATTTGAGTTAATAATACAAAAATAAATAAATCTGATCCCAAGCCTCCAGGGTGGTATCTCCACAGTTAATGTTGCAGCTGCTCACCCTTGCTTTGTTCCTCTGTGTCGCTGACACAGACAGGGTCAGTCTACCGTGAACTGAAAACCTTCACTGGCATTATCTGAGGAGTGGAGAGGGCGGGAATATCACACCAACACCATGGGTTGGCAGTGCTCTGGATACCCGCTCAGGTGAAGAAGTTAAACTCTCAGTTCCTGGTTTTTCTATGTGATTGCTGAATATTAGAATTACTTCTCGATTTGATTACAAGAAAAATGCTTGAACTGGGGTTTCTTCCCTTTCAAAGGACTGACAGTGATGGCAGAGAAGAGAACAGAGTTGGGAGCTGAGCCCATAAGCAGGGCGTTGGCAGCTCCAGCCTGGAGCCCTGCTTGTGTTTCTGCCCCGCCACAGCCAGCTACCACACCTCTGGTATTCTTCCACTAGCTGATGGCTGTGTGCTTCCTGAGTTACACTGCAGAAGGGTATCAGAGGCAGCCTTAGGCACATGACTTCAGGCTACCAAAGTACCTTGGCCAGACTATATTGTAGAGACCTATAGTGTGTCAGAGTGAGTACTTAGCTTTCCCCTTTGGAAAAGAGAAACAGTGTATAACTAACCGATACCATTTTTATGTTGTTGGGTAAGATACAAATAAAATAGACAGGTGTGCTGCATAAGCTTCCTTCTCGGGGAACCGCTGTGTCACCTCAGAGACCTCAGCGGTAGACCTGTTCCAAATCACTACTGCAATCATGCAGTCAGAAACTACAAACCAGTTCACCTGAGACAGCTAGAAATGGTGGAATCTTGGTTTAGATTTGGATTTAGGCTGGTGTGGTTTCAAAGCCCGTGTTCACTAGCTATGAAATGTCTACTTACTGGATATGAAAGCACACGGAGAGCCACACGCTGGCAGAGGATGTGGTAGTTATCTCGTCGAGTCTTCTAGACATTCAGAGGAGGGACGGCTTGTTTGTCAGGTAGGATCAGGAAACTTCTTAAGGCTGTAAGAGTTGGGCTGACGATGTAGCTCAGAACTAGAGTGCTAGCCTCACATGCACGAGGACCTGTTTGCTCCCTAGCCTTAAAGACAAGTAAACAAACAAGTTCATGGAATACAGCTCTTCGTTCTTATTCATGCCAGTATATGTGCTGCCAGGTCTGTGTTTTACACGGTTGTCAGTCCAGCCTCGACTCTGTGATGAGACATGATCACAGACGCTCCCTTCGCATCATCTTATCGTTGGCTTAGCTAGAGGATGGATGTGGGTCAAAGATGAAGGCTACTAAAAGTTGAAGCTCAGAGTTTAATACATTTGTCTTCTCACATTCCAAAAGTACCTGATCTGGTTTTTAATGACTAATTTGATTTTCTTAGATGACAAGACAGAATTGGTGACCCCAGGTTCAAGCTGGTGGTCTGGTTCTACTGGCTTAAAATTGGCATGATAGGAGAAGGAATCTCATTGTAGAAGTTTGGAACTTTGGTTCATAGAAGAAGGTAGTCTTGTTTCTAGCTCTCCTGCTGATGCTAACAGGCATCTATGTAGTGAATCCTCCCTACCCATTCTACTTCGTTGGACTACGGAAGGGGCCAGAATAAAAAACCATAGGAACTGAGCTTACTTATAGCATGCTTTCAGCCTGGGTCCCATGCCCACATTAACTCTGCTGTGCCTTCTCCCCATTAAAAATGGCTGCTCTCATGCTCAGCGCTCTCCAGACACGGGCAGGATGTGAGCTGTCACTGCCCATCTACAGCCTCGTCCTCTATCTTTCTTTCCCTCCCTGCCCCTTTCTTCCCTCCTCTTCTGGATGGGACCAAACCCAGGGCCTTGTACTTGCCAGGCAAGTACTCTACCACAGAATAAAATCCTCACCTCCCCATCAGGTGGTTGGTGGAGGGCGGGACGACATTGTCGGTGGACTTGGAGTGTCGTGCCAACAGCATTGTACTTCCCTTTGAGTCTTTATTAAAGTTAACTGAACCGGAGACTAGCATTCAGGTGTGGATACACTAGTAACTGTCAATGGTGGAATTTATGTTATACATAAATGTATAAATATAAACTGAGATTGTGAAGAGACAAGTGTTTAGGTTCTAAAGCCAGCCAGTCAGAACTGAGTTTGCTTTGTTTGTTTGGATGGCTGGTTGGCTGACTTTGAGACAAGGTCTTTCTCAGTAACCCAGGGTACTCTTAAATTCATGATGTAGCTCAGGTTGGCCTCTAATACATGTCGACTCTCTCAGCCTCTTTATTGCTGGGATCATAGGCATGAACAACTATGCCTGGCCAGATACATTTTTTAAAATGGCTCTTCTACTTCTGTGATTTTTCAGAAATTATCCTTTATCTTTCTATAAAATAGGATAAAATTATCCTCACTGATCTGAAGTAAAGTATGGACAAGGCTTGGCATTTTGTTGCTCATTCTTGTTACCATTTTCTATTGTTTAATTATAAATTTGTCTCTCTCTGAACTTCAAATTCACTAGCATTTTCCCACAATCCTCCCTTATGCTGTCTCTTTTTTTAGGGGGTAGCGGAAACACAGAATCTTATGTAGCCTAGGCTAGCCTTGAGCCTTCTGTGTAGCAGAGGATGATCTTGAACTTCTGATCTTCCTGCCTCCACTCCCTCAGTGCTGAGGTTATGGGCATGCGTTACCGCCCCACCCCCCACCCCCCACCCCTGTCTCTGTGTCTCTAGCCAAGAAAACCGGGGTGCCGAGGCAAGTGTTCTGCCAGCTGAACTACATCCTCAGCCTTGGTTTTTCTTTCACTGTCGTTTTTCCTCTTTGCCAGGAGCTAGCAGTGAATCCCTGTGTCCCACCCCACAAACTTTTTCAAAGCTTTCAGAGTCTACTACAGGAATGATGTGGCCAGGAAAGGGTCTTAGCTCCTCCTAGTTAGGAGCTGGCCACCTTTGTCTTTTACAAAGATTTGAATTTTGAAACTCTAGTTTGTGGAGTTGTGTACAGTTTTAAGTAAATGAGATCTCAATTTTCTTTTTTTTATTACTTTATAAACAATATCAATCAAAATTTCCACTTTCTCCCCTCCTCCCACTTCCCTCCTGCTTCCCCACACACTCTCCCCCCTCCCCTTCCAGTCCTGAGAGAGGGCTAGGTACCCTGCCCTGTGGGAAGTCCAAGGCCCTCCCCCCCTTCATCCAGGCTTAGGAAGGTATGCATCCAAATAAACTAGGATCCCAAAAAGCCAGTACATTCAGTAGAGACAAATCCCAGTGCCATTATCATTGGCTTCTCAGTCTGCCCAAATTGTCAGCCACATTCAGAGAGTGCAGTTTGATCCCATGCTCGTTCAATCCCAGTCCAGCTGGATTTGGTGACATCTTGAATTTTGCATGCAAATTGATAGAACTAGAAGACACTATCCTGAGTGAGATAGCCCAAACCCAAAAATATGAATAAGGTATATACTCACTCCTTAGTGGATTCTAGCCATAAGCAAAGGACATTGAGCCTATAGTTTATGATCCTAGAGAAGCTAAATAATAAGGTGAACCGAAAGAAAAACATATATAGATTCTCCTGGAAATTGGAAGCAGACAAGATCGCCAGGCAAAAGTTGGGAGCATGGGGATGGGAATGGGGTTGGGAGAGAGGAGAGTGGGAGAGAGAAGGGAGAAGGGGAGGATTGGGAAGAGCTTGGGGGGTGGGATGGTGAGATGGAGGAAGGACAGATATGAGAGCAGGGAAGGAGATATCTTAATTGAGGGAGCCATTTTGGGGTTGGCAAGAGGCTTGGCCCTGGAGGGGTTCCCAGGAGTCCACAGGGATGACCCCAGTTAGGACCCTGGGCAGTGGAGGAGAGGGTGCCTGAACTGGCCTTGTCCTGTAGTCAGACTGATGACTATCTTGAATATCATCATAGAACCTTCGTCCAGTGATGGATGGAGATAGAGACAGAGACCCACATCGGAGCACTGGACTGAGCTCCCAAGATCCAGTTGAAGAGCGGAAGGAGGGAGAATATGAGCAAGGAAGTCAGGACCATGAGGGGTTGGCCCACCCACTGAGACAATGTGCCTGAGCTAATGGGAGATCTCAGTTTTCTATCAGTGGGATTAGAAAATACCACAGCCCATAAAATCCCTTATACTTTCTGACAGAGTTTCCCAGATTTGGTTCAGACAATCTTCTTTAGGTCAGATGGGCAAATTCTGCCAATTCTACAATTGTTTGGAGTAGCTTACTTCTGAGTTTGTCTCTTCGAGTTAACAGGAACTGTTATAGGATCAAGTGAGGTCATGCGTGTTAAAGGTTTCCAGTTTATAGACACCACATTATGTGAGAGCTGATCTTTGTATCTGAACAAAGGCCCAGTACCGACTGATGTTAGAACACACCCTCAAAATAGAGATAGTTTCCTCTCTGCGACCTCTACCCATTGCCTCAGCGAGCTGTGTGAGCTAGAGAGCCCCATCTGACTTCACCCACTATGCAAGCCCTACCCGTCCCTCAGATTCACATTTTCTCTCAGAGGATGCTGTGCCAGAACAAGGGTTTAGACTCGGACATAGCATGTATGCAAGGTGCAAGATCTAAGAGTGGGGAGTAGAGAACTCTTTTGTGCCGTTTTCTAATCCTCTTCCTCACAGATTTTATTCGGGCAGTACTCACAGATTAAGTAACATTTCAAAATAAAGGACAATAAGAATGTGGTAGCCCTGGCCAGTCACAGAATGTCAGTGTGTGTGTGTGTGTGTGTGTGTGTGTGTGTGTGTGTGTGTGTATGTATGTATGTGTGTTTGGTTTGGGGGAGCACGGTGTTGCTTTGTTTTGAGTTTGCTTTCTTATTTTGAATTAGCTATTAAAAATTCATATTTGCATAATATGTTCAGGAAACTAGGAACTAAGTATGAGATTGTTGACCTTCTCATCATATCATCTATAAATACCAGATCCTTGATAAACACAGGACCTCTAAGCACTGGGGAGTGTAATGAACTAAATTGTATCCCTCTAAATTCTATACTAAAGTTTATTTTGCCCTCAAAAAATGACTATGTTTTGAAGAAAGAAGTTAAAAGGAAGCTAATAGGCGGGGCTGGAACCCAAAGTGTCTCATGTCCACGTGAGAAGCTAGAAACAGCAGGGGTGCCTTTCACAGAGAAGAGGTGGGGGGGGGGGGAGATGGCTAAATGAGAGCTAAGAATGGTGTTAGGAGAAAGCAGAGCTTCCAGCCAATTGCTCTTGGGTTTTTAGCCTCCACAAGCTACAAGAAATAAATCCGTGCTGTGCGTGCCATCCAGTCTGTTGTAGTCTGGAACCTCTACAGACTCACACAGGAATGCAAACATGGAGTTTAATTATTGGGACCTCACAGAATCCCTCCCCACAGCCCTGCCCCCTTTTCCCAGTCTTCTAAAACTTTATCTCCCCAAATCAGTACTTTATGAATTTGAAAATCATCTTCCTCTTGGTTGTTTCATCCCCTCCTTCTCCTGTCTGTGTCCTCTGGAGTGACAGAGAGACTTCTCTGCCTGTTTCCTCTTAGTCGTAAATAACTCATGGCTGCCACACAGGAACCCTGGCGGCTGGCAAGTGCTGTTACTGGCAGAGCAAATTGGCAATCCCTATATTTGGAGAAAATCTGCCCTCCCAGAATTAATTCATTTAATACCACTCTTTCTTCCTCCCCTGCCAAGGAATTTGTCATTTAGTGCTCCTTTCTGGCTTTTCCTAGATGTATTGTGTGGTGTTTCCTGATCTCAGTCTGTACATTACCAAGTACCAAGTAGAAGTAAGTGCCATTTCATAATGGTTCCCCCTCACTAATGATGGTTGAGCTATGCTGAATGGCTTTGGTTTGGGGCAGAGGAAGCAATCTCAATTCCTTGTATGTAAATATTACAGTTTGTCAACGTTATTTGCAGGTAAGTTTGACCTAAGGTGTACCTCATCAGGAATGATGGTGCACCCCAATTTGAACTTCTAAATAAAGTAGCACCAGTCACTAGTGTGTTAAGAGTTTGACCATTGGTTTCTCACAAGCTTCAGTGAAACTGCTCCTCCTTCAACTTGATGGCTTTAAACTATGTAGCAGTTTTTCTTTGGGTACTATGTCCATTGTTCTGGGGAAACTATTTGTGCTTTACCCAAATTAACAAAATTTCCTCCAGGTTACACCAGAGCACCAAACCAGGCATGATGCCACAAGCCTATAATCTCAGCTCCTCGAAGGCTGCTGCAGGAAGACTAAGACTTCGTGACTAGTGTAGACCACACACAAGACATTACTTTAAGAAGACTGGGCAATGGCTCAGCAGTTAAGAGCAGCGGTTATTCTCCCAGAGAAACTGAGTTTAGTTCACTGCACCCTTGCCGTGGCTTACAACCATCCCGACTCCAGTTCTAGGGGACCTGACGCCCTCCTCTGACCCCAGCAGGCTTAAGACATGCTCATGGTGCACAGACATACATAAATGCAGACAATACACACTCATAAAAATGAACTGAGAAAAAAGTCGATCTACCATATCATCCTATAGTTTCAGTGTTGGGCTTTTGTCCAAAGGAAATGAAATCACTACGTCAGAGAGACATCTGTACCCCTGTGTTTATTACAGTATTATTCACAATAAGCAAGAAATGGAAACAACCTAAGTATATGTTGACAGATGAGTGGATAAGGGAAGTATACATATTGATTATGGAAAATAAGTCAGTCATAAAAAAAGAGCAAAAGCCTGTCATTTGCATTATCACTGGAACTGGAGTACACAATGTTAAATGAAACAAGTCAGGCATGGGAAGAAAAGTATTGCCTGCCAATCAGAAGTGGCATATGAAAATATTCGTCTCAGCCGGGCAGTGGTGACACAAGCCTTTTATCCCAGTACTCTGGAGGCAGAGCCAAGCAGATCTCTGAGTTCAGGGATAGCTTGAGCTACACAGAGAAACAAAACAAAAACATTAATCTCAGGCTGGGGAGATAGTTCAGTGGGTAAAAGTGCATGTCATGCAAGTATAAGGACCCAAATTCAAATCCCCAGCACCCATATAACAGCCAGACACATAATGTGAGCATCTATACTCCCAGCACTCCTACAGGGAATTAGGAAACACAGAGGAATCCCTGGATGCTGGCAGGCCAGCTAGCCTGGCACTATACACACACACGCACAAATAACAACACAAAAACAGAAAAACAACAGAGGCCCTGTCTCAAAACAAGATGGAAGGCTGGGGCTATGAGGCCCTAGGTTCAGTCCCCAGTACCTACTTTTAAAAACTGCTAATGCTCAGGCCGTGGAGATGGCTCAGTGGTGAAGGCACTTGCCTCCAAGCCTGATGGCCTGAGTGTGAGACCCAGGACCCACGTAGGAGAAAGACAGCAGCAACTCCGGCAAGCTCCCCCCAGCCTCCATGTGTGTGTGATATAGCATTGTCCCACCCTCAAAAATATGTAAAACATTTGAAACAAGACTTCTGGAAGGTGAGGACTGACCCATGAGGTTATTCTCTCCCCTCTACACGTGACATGGCAGTGCACACCTGCACACACACTGATCTCTCTGTTGGTATAGGTCATAGAAGAGTGTGCTGGGCTTCAGTCAGGCCCTGAATTCAGTCCTCAGCACCAAAGAGTCTGTTTCGCAGAAGGTAGAGTAGGCCTGTGGTGGACCAGACGCTGGGGAGGAAAGGAAAGGGGAAGACGGAGAGTTTAATTGGTGGGCCCCAATCTAGGTAGACTAAGCTGTCCCACAGCTGAGCAACTGCAGACAAGACACTGCACTTTCGAAAGGCTAGAAGGAAGGACTTTCGATGTTTCACCGTTAAAGAAATGAATAAATTTGGCCGGATTCTCTGACTGTGGCTGACCCGAAGTCTTTCTGAAAAGCCATTGACTATGACACTGGGACCTGTTTCCTCTACATATAATGGATTTTGGGGATCCAGTCTGTTTGGACACTCACCTTCCTGGACCTGGAGGGAGGGGGAAGGAACTGGAACTTCCCACAGGGCAGGAAACCCTGACCGCCCTGGGGGACGAAGAGGGAGGAGGAGGGGGAGTAGGAGGAGTGGGAGGGTGTTGGGAGGGGGGGTGGAAATGGAAACTTTTATAATTTAATAAAATTTACTAAAAAAAAAAAAAAAAAAAAAAAAGAAATGAATAGATGCACTTGACTTGATTTAAATATCAAATATGTGCAAATTTCAAAATATCCCATCTCCATAAATATGATTTTTTATGGTTTCATTATCAGTTAAAAGTAGATTTAAAGGTTAGATGTGGTGGTGCACACTTTTAGCCCCATCTTTAGGAGGCAGAGGCAGGCAGATAGCTTGGTCTATATATCAAGTTCCAGGCCAGCCAGGCAGCCAGTAAGGTACATGGGAGGACCTGAATTCAGTGCCCAGAACCCCTGAAAGAAAGCCAAGTGTGGTGGTGTGCTTGTAACCACAGTGCTGGGGAGACAGATGGAGGTGTTTGGCTTGCTGGCCGGCCAGCCTACTCAGTGAGCTCTGGGCCAGTGAATTGCTGAGTAACAACTCCAGAGGCTGACCTCTGGCTTTCACACGCATGTGCACGTGTGCACATACACACTCACATATAGAATCCTTAAATTATTAAAGAAAACTATATAACAGAGCTTAACTGATATATATGTGTGTGTATGTATGTATGTATGTATGGCTCCAAAGATGGATCCTAGATCCTAGTCTCTTCACATATAATACTGAGTTAATACTGCAGCTGGCTCTCACTGGAGGAAAACATGGGTCATAATCTCTTTTACAATTTCCTAAGTATATATTTATTCATTAATAATTGCTAGTTTCCGGACTGTCATTTCCAAGGCCAAACATTAAATAAACATGTTTGAAACTCAAAATAACAGTATCAGGAAAACTGAATAAAAGATAAAGGTCTTCCAAATCTTAGATCTCAGATAATTTTGCCAAATTATGCCAAACATATGCCAGACTTCCCAGTGTTTATGAAAAAAGGTAATTACTTCTTTGGTTTGAAACATAGGAAGTTTCATTATTAATATTTTTGTATGCTTATTTGTGTCTGTGCGTGTAGGTGCGCATCCGCATACAGACGCACACACACAGGCCAGAAGAGGGTGCTGGGTGTCTGCTGTCACTGGCCTTGAATCTGAGGCTCACTCTCAGCTAAACTGGCAGCAGTGAGCCCTGGCAGTCCTTTGTCGCCCGTGAGCTGGCACAGAGACACAGCTGCAGGCTCGGGCTGGGATCCAAACCCCAGGTCTTGTCCAGCTCTTAACTCCTGGGTCATCTCTCTGGCCTCTGTCTATTATTTGTTTGTTTGTTTATTTTGTGAGGGTCTTCTGTTCCACGGGCTGGCCTCGAACTTGCTGTGTAGTTATGGATGATATTGAATCTGTAATCGTGCTAGATTTTACACATTGTGGGTATCGAACTGCAGGCTTTATGTATGCTAGGCAAGCATCGTACCGACCAAGCTACATTCTCAGCCCCATATTCTTTTCTTGTTTAAACTTGTTTTCTTAGACTACATGAAAACTTGACAGAATTTCTAAGCTCCTTTCCTGTCCAAGTACGAGTTTGAGGACAGGATTCCAATAGTCGGGAAAATTGTTTTTCCTGGTGGAAGCTTTCATCCAAGAGGCTCTTCTGGCCCTCCCTGCTCCTTTCTCCCGGGTCAGTGCTGTCAGTTTGTGCAGCAGGTCAGCAACAACAAAGTTGATTTTCAAAGTCAACTCCCGAACGTTCTTGGCAGGCAGCAGCACGACTCTCCCTATAAAGGTGTTTGCTGACACCCTTCCTTTTCCTGCCTCTCTGGATCAGGGCTGGGAGCACCCTAAGAGAAAACCTCTATCCTCATAGAAGGCTCTCTGTGGACTCGTGTGGGTTAAACTGCGAAAATACTAATAGGAAAAAGATGTTTACAAATAGTATTGACATTGATATTTAAATATTAGGTTCAGATACATACCCTGAAAACTCGCAGAAGCCATTAGACTTGGAAATTTACATACCTGACTAAAGAAGGGTGATAAATAAAGTCACTTGGAACAGTCAATTGTTGGAAGAAAAACAATTTAGATATAGATTAATTTAGTAAGTCTGTATAAATTTATGTCAACTTTTTATCTTCACCACCAAAAAAATTCCCCCAGTCTTCATTTCTCAGTTTTTTGCTTTGATTGGATAGAAGAAACACCTAGAAGGTTGCTGTTGATTCTCAGTTACCTTCAACTCAAACAATGTCAAAGTAGATTCTTGGGGTAGGATGTTCTGGTCTCCTTTAATATTTAGAGAGGAAAATGTGCAGGTAAGAGTCTTAATCCCATGATTCTGTTGTTAACAGACAAAGGGCCGTTAGGCATGTCACTTGACATACCTGGAACCTTAATTTTCCTTTCTGGAGAGCAAGGCAGTTAGAACATATAGCCTCTAAGCGTTCATAGTAAAGTTCCTCAGTACCTGTTCTTGAGGATAGGAAAGATTGACACTCTGGAATACCCATGTTTGCCCGTCTCTTCCAAGACTGTTTAGAGTTAGGGTTTACTGGGGCAGGAGAGGTTTCTGCCACATACTTCAGAGACCTGGTTCTGATACTTATCTAACCTGAGGTTGACTCACCAATCCTGAGTGATTGGAGGCAATGTGGTGGGAGGAGATCGGTGAGGGAGGTCTTCCCTCACAGCGTGAGGTCGCCCCTGAGAACCGCCTGCTGCTCTTTCAAGATCTGGTCATTTCTTAGATGTCTCGCTAATGTTTCCCAGTGAACCTATCGCGATTTCTTTTTAGCCAGCGTCACAGCTGGCCCAGACTAACTTGGGACTAATCACAATTCTTTCATTATTATATAAGGTGGAGACAGCACGAACTCTGGAGTCAGCCAGGGCTGGGAGTTCCTGTGCCATTTTAAACTTTTCAGATGGGGTTTAGCCTTTCCTGCCCTCAGTTTCCATCCACAAAGTAGCAACACCTAAGTACTTCCCTTACATCTGTGCAGCGTCGATGGAACTCCAGACAGAGCCTCTCACAATGAGATCACGTGGCACTTGTCCTGTTTACACTTGGGCTTCATTGAGGCTACGATGTGGATTTGCTTTGCATGGTCAAGATCACAGAGGTTTAAAGGCCCGAGTCTGGTTCACTGCACTGGGGCCCTGGGCCTGTGTCAGGAGCTTGCTTATGCCAGAAGAATAGCCGTAGCTGCACGGACTTACTTTCTGTTCCATCACTGTGAGAAGACACCATGACCAAGGCAACTATAAAAGAACGTTTAATTTTGGGGCTCAACTGCAGTTTTCGAGGGTTGGTTCATGATCATCATGGCGGGAAGCTGACAGGCGTGGCACTGGAGCAGTAGCCGGGAGATTGGTCTTTGTGTGAACTTTTGAAACCTCAGAGCCCATTCCTGGGGACAAACCCCCCAACAATGCCGCACCTCCTAGTCCTTTCCAAACAGTTCATCAGCTGGGGACTAAACACACAAATAGATGAGCCTATGGGGGCCATTCTCTTTCAAATCACTACAGCCATATTGCAGGTTTCTGAAGCCTCCTCTTATGTTTTACAGGAATCTGAATTTCTGTGTCTGGAATTTGATGAGGTTAAAGTCAAGCAGGTCCTGAAGAGACTGTCGGAGGTGGAGGAGAGCATCGGCACGCTGATGCAAGCAGCCTGACGCGTGTGCGCGGCTGGACGATCTGGACGGAGCGTTGGAGTGTTCGTGAGCCTCACCGCCGACGCTGTGACTTTTGTGTCCCCACTGGTGGTACCAGCGGGCATTGCATACATATGTGAAAGTCTCAAAGAATAAATAAAAAACATATTTTAAAAAGTGACTTTTAAAAAAAGAACAACCCTCCATTTCAAATCTTGCTTGTGTCCGCCTGCTGGCTTCTTTTCCTTTCACATCTGCTCCACTGGAGAGGTTCCCGTATTTTAGCATGCATAAAGATTATGAGGAACAATTATAGAACACACTGAAATTAAAAAGGAGGCTGCTGGGTAAACAGCTCCAGGTAAAGCACTCATTTAGCATGCGAGGAGGCGAGCAGGTCTAGGGTCTCACCTCAGTGCCAAGCTTGAGCCTATGAGATCCTTCTGAGACTGACTGATGGAGCTGAATTGGTGTTGGGTTTCATCTGAGTAGGGATACTCAATTTTGTCAAATTACATTTCTCTTCTGTGAATGTGTGTATGTGGTATGTGGGAGAGGGCCACATGTCACAGCACACCTATGGAGGGCAGAGGACAAGGAGACTTAGTTCTCCCTTCTGTATTGTGAGTTCGAGGGCTTGAGCTCTGCTTGCCAGGAATGGCAGCGGGCACCTGTCTCATGGTGCACACGTGCACACGTACCAGACCTCAGATGTCCCATTAACATGCAATGTGGATGCATACACAGAGAAAGAGGAACTAGTCTAATGAGAACTGTTCTTGTGGCAAAGTATGTTAATGGACTTCCCATAACTGAGGCAGAATGCTTGGAGCAGTCATCAACTCGGAGGGAGGGAGGGTTTCTCTCGGCTCTCAGCTTTGGAGGCTTCAGTCCATGGTCACTTGACTCCTTGTTTTGGGCCTGAGGTGAGACAGAGAATCATGGAAGGGATAATATAATGAAGCAAAGCCATACCCCTCCTGCAGCCAGGAAGCGTGGAGAGGCTGGAAAGAGCAGGGTTCCAGGCTCCTCTGAGGGTGTGTCCCTAATGACCTGAGCTCCTCCCACTGGCTCCCACCTCCTAACGGTTCTTCCTTCTCCCAGTAGCAACACAGGCAACTCATGGCCCCTTGGGGAAAACCCAGGACCACCTCAGCAAGCAGCTACCAAACACCAGGAATATTCCAGCAGAAGAAACTCTAATCCTTGTGAGCATGTGTGTCATGTGATCCTGACACTTGGAAATCATAGTTGTTTTGGGTTGTGCGTTTAGAATGCTGTTCTCTTGGCCCATGGTTACCACCTTTCCGCACTAAAGCGTCTACCCCAGATCTCTGTAAGTTCTTCCTCCTAAATCAGCTAGGAGACACTTTCAAAGCTTCCAGTGTCCCCTGTGAAATGTCTGGCTCCTTCCCCTTATCAAAGGGAAGAAGTTAGGAAACAATGACCAGAAGGCTTTAGATGTAGCTCCTCCCTCCCCCGAGCCTTTCAGAAAATATCTTCAAATGAATACTTAGAGTACATCCAGAATGAGTGTGTGGTTTGGGACAAAAAGCTCTAAAAGCGTCTTCTGTTCCCCGGGTGCTCCCACGTAACCTAGAATGTAGGTAATGTGTCCCGCTGTGAAGTGGAGGAAAAGAGGATTTCAGCAGATAATGGGATTGCAGCCCTGGAAGGAAGGACTGCAGCTGCCCCATTAGTGCTGACTCACAGGCCATGAGGTCTGGAAGTGAAAAAGAACAGTCCATGTCTGCTTACTGCTGTGGGCTGAAGCTCTTCCGAGTCACGTCATGCAAGCAATAGCCGGACAAATGGCATGGGCTTTTAAAGGAATTCTCCAAACCCTGGGCCACTAGAAAAACTACTACATATGTTAACGTATGTGGAGTTTTCTAAAATTTTTTTGGAAAACAAAACTGATTCCTGAAGATGGTCTCCATTTTCCACATTACATATGTCTGGATATAAAACTTGTTTTGTACAAGGTATATTTTATATTTACTGATTTTTAATTTTTTTAGTAAAGACAAAGAATAATAAACAATGTTTATTATATTATAAAAATATAGAAACAGCTGGACGGTGATGGTACAAGCCTTTAATCCTAGCACTCGGGAGGTAGGGGCAGGCAGGTCTCTGAGTTCAAGACCAGCCTGGTCAACAGAGCCAGTTCTAGGACAACTAGGGCTACATAGAAAAACCCTGCCTCGAAACCTTTCCCCCCCAAAAATATAGAAACATACAAAGAAAAACAGTTAAATAATCTATCAAGCAAACATACAGAGACAGTCAGAAGAATCCAGAAAAATGTGATTTTCCCCTGTGTTTTTAGAAGCAGAGCATGTGGTTCTAAGGCCTGTGGAAGGGTGGCTGGAGGGCTTCCCCAAAGTACGCCGCTTTTCTCCAGACAGTGTGACAGGCCACTCCCTTCTGGGTGCCTGGGTAGTGTCCTCTCTGTATTTTCTAGAATGGTTGCTTTTGTAAAGTTTTGTAAGGAACATTCATTCTCAATGAGGGACGGGCCAAGAATATGGACAGGAAGGTTCAGCCTACTAGGTTTTCTACATCTGTAATCCTAGGACCACCTTGAAGTTAGGAACCAGAGGATAATGTAAAAATGACTGTCAGCCTGAGCCAGGGCTCACGGAAGTCACGCCTGCTTCGGTGGTGGTCATCCTAGCATCCGTCTGTAGCAGAGCCCAGCCAAGCCGAACACTACCCTTCAAGTGAGGAGGATGACCATCCAGGCTTTGGGAGCTTCCTGGCGGTGTGAGTGAAGCCTCTGGTCTGACTGCTTCCGAATGCTCTGGCTCCTATCAGCTAAGAACCAGATTCCACCACTGTAGCCTTCCCTTTACGTAATCTCTCTTCAAAGAATCACAGAATTTTAAAACCCGGGAGCTTCACTATTCTCCCTAAATACAAGACGGCAGAAGAGAGCAAGGGCTGACGTGAGCACCTGAAATCTTTCTTAAATAGCTGACATTGTGTCAAACTATTCATCATTGAAGTTCTTTCTTTAGAACAGTCTGAAACTTGGGAGAACAGAATATAAATAGAAATGAAAGGAAAATGAATGTTGACAGATAGAAACTGTCTTGTGGCATGCACAGTTAATACTCAGACCAGGGATAAGGATGCAGTCGGAATCCTTGCGTTAGCTGGGAAATTATTGGACACCTACCTGCCTTAAGCCTTCGCGCCGCCCCACCCTACAGAAAAGATGCTTTACATGGAATTTTGCCTCAGTTGTGTGACCCTAAACAGAACCTAACTAGCTTAAGCTGGACTCTATTTGACCCCCAAATTAGAGAATAATAAGTTTCATGTGAGTTTGGTTCCCCTCGTGAAGGTGACTGATTGGTCCCAGGTGTATCACAGCTGTATGAAATGCCAAGCTGGCCTTTGTTACAAAGGACCCACTGTAGTCTGCTTCCCGTGTGATAAGGGAGCCAAGTGACATCGCCCACAAGCTCAGCACAGAAGTATCAGAGTAAACTACAAAGCTGCACACGAGCAGCTGATTGAATATGAGAATTAATGTCATTTGTTCGCCCAGGACTATAATTAGGTCTTGATGTTCGTTCTCTGTTTCTGCTCACCTGCTTGAAACTGGTTTTCTGTTTCCTGTGGGTATTAGAGACTCAAATTCTGGCAAGGACTGGAGGAGGGGAAGTAAATTTGATTGCACAGACAGAATGAAGTGAAACAGCTTAAAAGATTCTGAGGGCAGTTTTAGAATAACTGAATTTTTAGCCAGGCGGTGGTGGCACTCGCCTGTAGTCCCAGCACTCAGGGAAGAGGCAGAGGCAGGTGGATCTCCCAGAGAAACCCTGTCTTGAAAAACCAAAAAGAAAAGAAAAATCTAAACTTTTAAAATGCCATGTTACTGTTTTAGTTTGGTTTTTCAAGACAGGGTTTCTCTGTGTCGCCCTGGCTGTCCTGGAACTCACTCCGTAGACCAGGCTGGCCTCGAACTCAAGAGATCTGTCTGCCTCCTGAGTGCTGGGATTAAAGGCATGCACCACCACCACCAGGCAACTGCTTTTATACTAAAGAAATGTGAGTTTTTTATATTATTTATATTCTATCCAGAACCAAGGCTATGAATTGGCACAGATATCAGAATGACTGATGGAGACACCGGCCGAGGCTATTTTAGCATCCTCTCAAACATCTGGATAGATTGGCAGCAGACTTGTACAAGGGCGTGGTCAGGACAGCCAGGAAGACATTTGGGGGCTGCTGTCTTCCATCTCTGTCCTGCCTTGTCAGGGCCTCTAGAAAAATGTGATTATGAATGAATAAATAAATCTGTGTCCTTGCTAGGACCCAGATACGCCACGCAGCGAGGATTCTGGTTGACACGTGAGGCCGTGGCATGGACCCAGTCATTTTCCTTCTGTGTCCCTATCAGATTGCTCTGTGCTGGAGGCTGCTATTGCTTTCACACAGCCTGGTTCTGTTTATGACACCCTTGGTCTCACTTCCCACTCAGTGGCACCCGTCTCTAAGGGCAATGTACCATATGAATGGGGCTTCCTGACTGTCCACTGTACCCAGGCGGGTGGCTGTCCTTATCCTCCCTAGGCAACCAGGCTTGCTGGACACAGCTTAGCTCTGGGCTGTTAATGAGTTCTAGCAGTGTCCAAGGTGAGCCCGGCAGCATCTGTACCCTTGTGTCCCGGCAAGGCTCCCTGCGCTGCAGTAGAAAGCCGGCCATGTTTTGTGAAGCTTCAGTTAGCAAGTCGCACATGCTCATGAAGCAAGGGTTTAAATTTTAAGTCAGCACAGGATTGTATGGAGCAAGAAGTAAGTTTCCTTTTCCTGCTTTACAAAGACATGGGGGGAGGGGAACATGCTGGAGAAAGGGCTCAGAGGTGAGAGCCCTTGATGCTCTTCCAGAGAACCTAGGCTGAGTTTCCGGCACTCACACAGCAGGGCACAAGTGTTGTAACTCCAGGGGGTCTAGCACTTCCGGCCTCAGTAGGCACCAGGCATGTACAGGATACACATACATACCTGCAGGCACACACATACACATAAAATAAAAACAAAATACAGACCCCAAACCAAAAAATCCTCCCTCCCATAGTAATTGTTCTTAACATTTGGTTAAGAGGCTTCCAGATACTTCTGTGCATATGAGTGTGTATGTCCATATGTGCATATAAGTGTGCGTGTGTGTATGTGTTTGTGTGTGTGTACATATTTTGTTTTACAGGTGCATTAATATAGTTATGTGTGTGGATACACCTCCAAAACATTATTTTAGTGACTCTTACCTTACAGATGCAATTTAAATCTAAGAATCCAGTGAGGGCCAGGGAGATGTCTAGCAAGCAATGGTGCATTCTGCCAAGCCTGATGACCTAGGTTTCATCCCCACATCATGGAAGGAAGGTACCAACTCCCCAAAGTTGTCCTCCAACCACTGCAGATACACAATAAATAAGTAAATAAAATTGGTGAAAGCTACAAATTCTCTTCTACGGGAAACCCCTACACATTCAGGGCCAGCAGTTTTCAGCTAGCAAGGACATGTGTGACCCCTGTCCCCCAAGGTCTCATGACAACCTAGACAGATAACAACTGTTTATACTCAGGCTGGTCTTAGCTTCATTTCTGGCAGGCTGTTTCAAAAATATCGTCATCATAAAGCCATTGATTAAGAATTTTACAGAGTGAGCACCGGAGAGATGGCTCGGTGGGGAAGGGTGTCTGCCATCTAAGCATGAGGACCCGAGTTTGGTTCTCAGCAACTGCATAAAAAGCTGGGCATGGCCGTGTGTGCCTGGAGGGTAGAGACGAGAGGGACAACTTGCTTCAGGTTCAGTGAGAAACCCTGACTCAGAGATCAGGATAAGGGGGAAGAGTAATAGACCAGAACACCCTGAGTTTCTGGTCTGTGCACATATGCACAGATGTGCACACCTACACATATACACCCATACACCACACACATACACACACACAAACTAAATTTATAAAAGGTTTATTCGTTTCAACGTTGTATACATGTGTTTATCTATGTGTGGGTATGTGTATGTGTGTGCTGGTTCCTGAGGAGGCTAGAAGTATTGGGTCCCCCTGGAGCTGGAGTTACAAGTGGTTGTCTTCCACCCAACAGGGGTGTTGTTTCTGGAAGACCAGGATACACTCCCAACTGCTGAGCTGTCTCCCTAAGCCCAATAACTGAATTTTGAGTCTATGTAAGAATGTCACGTGTGGACCGTGTGAAGCACTTTGAGGCACACCAGCCTCATCTCTGTACTTGCTGAACTTGCCCAACATCAACACACCTGTTTTTTTGTCCTGGGTCTTCCCTGGGGCTAGGGGCTTCTTAAGGCAAGGGGCCATTTGTTACACATCTTTGTGTGCCTTCTTGTGCCTTCTGCCCCTGAGCTGAGCCCCAAAATTCCCTTTTCACACCCACGTATTCCTGAGGAGATTCATAAACACCAAGAGATAAGGTAATGGAGTTGAGCATTAACCAAATCCATGGTTTCCATTTGATGAGGCAAGAAAGCTCTGCAATCCGGTAGACTTCTGTCTGTATCACGCCACTGCTCGGACTCAGGCAGCTCAACCTGCTCATCTGAGGACAGGGCTGACGAGTCTAATGTACAGGGTTAGGCAATGCGGCATGAGACCCTGTCTCAAAAAGGCAAACAGCGACAACTAAAAAGATGCATCACGTGGAGACTGAACGGGGTCAAATTCTGGCCTTTTATTTACTGCTACGTGACTCTGGTCAGCTTAACAGCTCTGTGACTCCCTTTCTTATTGTTAAAAGCAAAAACAGAAACAAACAAACAAAAAGGTGTTAGCATGGCAGTGCCCGCCTCGAGTTACTGGGTCTACTTGGGGGAACACACTTCCATTCCCGAGCGGTCTCTCACGGGAAGCCAGTACACCAGTGTTTGCTGCTGCCGCTGTTAGAAACCGTCTTCAGGGAGCTATGTCCAGCAACGCGAAGTATTCACAGGTAACCGACTCAGGAGCCGCTGAAGCGCTCAGTAGTGAAAACCACGGTTGCTGTGAGGGCTTCAGCAAAGCAGAACCGGGCATCTAGATGCAGGAGAGGCTTCAGATTATTTTTGAAAAGGTCTCACTTCTGTACCTCAGGTCTTGAGCTAGCAATCTGCCTCCCACGTCTGGGACTGCAAGCATGTGTCACCATGCTTGGCTCAGAAGGTAGGAAGGTAAGTAGGTTGATTGATGATTGATTGATCGAGGGTTTGATTGGTTTTCTGTCCTGGGAATCAGATCTAGGTCCTTGTTCACCCTAAGTGAGGTGCTCTCTAGTACAGAGCTATTAATACACTCTGCCCAGACCTTCAAGAACGGCTTTGAGCCAAGGTTTTAAAAATAGGACAAATCTGAGGATAGCTGGGTAAAGAAACCAAATTAGAGTAGGAATAACATCTCCCGGTCTTCCGATGAGAAAGGAGTACACTCCCAGGAGTGAATGGGGTCACCATCTTCCTGGGAGACGCTTCTTTTCCCCTCGTGGGTATTTACGAATCTGTGTGCATCACGTCCAGCTCATTGGCCAATGCTCAGGTTCTCAGTGACAAGTTGTTAGAAGCAGAGAACTGAGAAAAGAAAAAGTTGTGTTCCCATGGAAGCCAAACAAAGCCAAACATAACTGGCTCCGAGAAGACGCAGCTGCTAACAGAACTGCCTAGTGAAGAGAACCCCCGGGGCTTGAGTCCTCCCCGGGGAGGAGACCAGAGGCAACTATGTGGCAGCCTTCATGGAGCTGTGTGGTCTTTCCAGCCCAGCTGGCAAGGAAGGCGTTCTTCAGTCAACTCTCCAGCTTCTTGAGGAGAACTGCCGAGGCCATCCACAAAAGGAGGAAGCCTACAAAAAAGAGCTAATTCTAGCTGTGAGTTTCATGCCTATAATGCCCAAGCAAATTTCTGGAAGAACTATGAGTCCTTAAAAAAAAAATGCTAATGGGCAGTGGTGTAGCACGCCTTTAATCCCAGCACTCAGGAGGCAGAGGCAGGCGGATCTCTGAGTTTGAGGCCAGCCTGGTCTACAAAGTGAGTTCCAGAGTAGACAGGGCTACCCAGAGAAAAACCAAACAACAACAACAACAAACCAAACCAAAACAAACCAAATACCTGAACTTTGCTCAGTGGGTTGATATTTGCCTATTAACCAAGAGCAGCTAGTAATTGCCAAAAAAAGGCAAGCTAGCTGTATGACATTGCTTCCTTCCCTAGAGGCAGGCTGATCCACGCTGTTGGGCTGGATGAGGCCCCAAATAGTCCCAGGACAGAAGGCCCACGCAGACCAAGATGGTGCCTGTGGGGGTTGAGGATTTAGCTCAGTGGCTCTGGAGGGGTAGGCAGGGAGAGCCTTTCCCGAACACCCTTTGTCCCTAGGGACCATCTCACAGGTTAATCTATGATCAATTTAAACCATCGATCAGCACAGTCTTCTGTGCTTATATCACCACCTGAGAGATGAAGAAATTCAGGGAGAAATCACCCAACTGTCAGGAGTTAAAATCAGACAAATAATCTGGGGGAGTCAAGTAAGAGTTGTTAGGACTGCTCTCAGCTCCTTTCAGACACAGAAATGCTGCGGGTATTCTGTCAAAATAAGGAAGGATATGCACGCTCTAACAAATGCCACCCCTCTTTCCCTGTAGACACCGAGGAAAAGCAGAGAGCTAAGGGACTTGGTTCTGAAGATCCCTCAAGAACTGGAGAACTCTCCTCGTCTGCATCCTTGGAGAATCAACTTTCAACCCTTCTGGGCAAAGCACAGGAACCCGTGGGTGGGCAAGACCCAGCAGGTCCCTGTCACCTCCAGTAAGCCCTCGGAGAGGAGTGGTCACCACACTAACTAAGGCTGTGGCTCCAAGGCCACATCTACTCTTCTCCAGGCAGTCTAGTCCATTAACTGTGCATGGCTCTCATGTGCTGCTTGGGAGGTTAGCAGTGGAAGAAAGTGGGGTTATTAGAACATGTCTGTGAAGAGGATATTGGTACCTCTCCCTTCCTCTCTTTCTGCTCCTCTGTTTCTATGAAGTAAAGATCCACCCCCCCATCTTTTTCCTCATAACAGAACCAAGCATCTATCAACATCTGGATCCATTAGCTAAGACAAACTGTTCCTTCTGTGTTGGCTGTCTTCAGTATTTTGGCACAGTGACAGAAAGCTGACCAATACACTGGGGGCACACAGTGCCCTTTAAGAACACTTTTCTGGGGCTGGAGAGATGGCTCAGCGGTTAAGAGCATTGCCTGCTCTTCCGAAGGTCCTGAGTTCAATTCCCAGCAACCACATGGTGGCTCACAACCATCTGTAATGACGTCTGGTGCCCTCTTCTGGCCTGCAGGCACACATGCAGAAAGAATATTGTATACAAAATAAATAAATAAATAAATAAATAAAAACACTTCTGTAGAGGATCACAGTAGAGTAATCCCACACTAGCTCAGAATTGAGTATAATAAAGGGATAAAGTATAATTTAGGGATAAACTCAGATCAACAGTCTTCTGCACAAGCAGGGAACAGGAACCGAATCCAGCAGCTGAGAGAGAGAGAGGCTGCACATGGTTATACACCTGTTTTTATAGTATCCCAGGCCACGCCCAAAGTGGTTCAGCATCTCAGAGGCCATTGGCTGAAGGAGTTCTCACAGCACAGATATCAATATAAAATACAATACAATGATACAAAAATACAATGCAAAATACAATAAGAACAGATATCAACTTTAAAAATTAGAATTACAACCACCTTAAGCAATATTAAGTAAGAAACATATACTAAATGTTTCAATAATTAGCCTATCCTAAGAAGTCTAAATCTTGTATTAGAAATGGCTTGGCCAAGTCATGAGAAGAAACTACAGTTATCTATTCTTCAACCCCATCAAAGACCTGAGAAGGGAAATAATATTACTTGAGTAAACAGAAAGTGCAATTAAGCAACTTCCAAAATGTACAATAAATGACAGAGACAACTAGCTACCTGGGCAATCAGCCAAAGTCTCATTTGCGACATTGAAGCAACCAACTTTGGCTAAAGCCTAGAGAAACTGACAGACCATTTTCAGAGGCAGAGAAAAATTTAAAACCATCTTACCCTATCTTGGCAAGGTTTTACAGTCTTTTTGTTTGTATCCTGCTTGTCCAGTCCAGACACCATGCATTTTGTCAGTGGTTGAAGCATGAGCAGTTCTTTGCCCAAAGGCCAGTTTTGCCAGTGAGAAAACAAGTTTCAGGTGGAGTGTCTCCAGTGACCAGCATTCTCTCGGGAATAGGTCAATGCTGCCACGAGCAATCCTGTCTCATGTCAACAGAACCCTAAGTTATTTAAATGCCAGATTTTACAACTCTTTGAAGTGGTTGAAGATTATCTATGTGGAATACAATCTCTATGTATCTAAAAGACCCTGATTAGTTTAACTATAAGTATAACAACCATGGATGACTATTGACCTATAGTTATTAATACTTATATAGCTTAAAGACTATGGCTCTATATTAGAATGTTAGACAATCTTTAAACAATTGTGCAGCAAATGAGGACAATAACCTCAAAATGTAAACAATGTATAAATATCTTGATCAGAGGTAGAAATGTATAGTGCAATATGATAAATATATCATAAAATTGTATCAATATACAAAATATCTTAAGCAGAGGTAGAAGCATGCATATATATAACATGACAAAATAACTTTGCATATATGCACAAATATTGTAAATAACATTAGCATATTCAATATAACAAATATAATTTGAATTTGTTTCAATATACAAGAATCTATACCAATGTAAATTATCTATAAATAATAGTTCACAAATATTCACTCTATTACTCACTATTATTATTAGTGTGAGTAAGCTCACTCCAATCTACCTATTATCCCATCCAATTTTCCTTTTTTTTCAAAAGACCCTGAGCCTACATAATTTCCACCCCAATCCTCAACCCTATACCAGTTATAATTAATCCCTAATTAATGTCCCTAACAGTGAGGACAAACTTTGTTGGGAGGGAATTACATTGGGGGCCAGATGTAGAAGATTGCAAGAAAATAGTCCCACACTAGCTCAGAATTGAGTATAATAAAGGGTTCTTTATTTAGGGGTAGACTCACAGATCAACAGTCTTCTGCACAAACAGGGAACAGGAACCAAATCCAGCAGCCGAGAGAGAGAAAGAGAGAGAGAGAGAGAGAGAGAGAGAGAGAGAGAGAGAGAGAGAGAGAGACTGTGCACAATTTTACACCTACTTTTATAGTACCCAAAGCCAAGCCCAAAGTGGTCCAGCATCTGAAAGGCCATTGGTTGAAGGAGTTCCCACAGCACTTCCTCCAACTCCGCTTGACCCCTTAAAGGTTTTAACTCCTCCTGCTGGTGCTCACACAGCTGTAGACCAAGTCTGAACACATGAAACTTTGGAGACTATTTCAGAGCCTAACTAGAATGTGGATTACATGCTTTTTTGGCATTAGGGTGTTGGTAAACGTTTAACAACTGTCTTCCCAAAATCATGGAGGAAAGGCTGAAGCCCTTTCTAACTGTCTAACGTGAATTCTAGAATGGCTGACTGCAAGCTGCTCAAGTGATACAGATGCACAGCCAGCTCTGGGGAGCTCGTGTGGGAGGGAGGGGCCTGTAACCTGGGGTGCAGCCAAACACCTGCAGACCTATGACCTGGGGTGCAGCTAGACACCTGCACAAAGACCTATAAAGGAATCCAATCAATGTATACTTCCATAAAGTGGCTTATAGGGGTTTTCTCTTGAAAGTATTTGATAATACACATTTTTGCCAATTTGGGGCAAAAGTTTCCTTTAGTTTTTCCAATTGGTGATGTTGAACATTTTTCATATTTTTATTATTTCCTCTTTTCAAAATCACCCTTTCCTTTTTTATATCTTTTACTAATTTGTAGGAGCTTTTGATGTCACTTGGAAACAACTGGGTTTTTTTTTAATATTTATTTATTTATTTAATTGCTTATTTATTATGTATACAATATTCTGTCTGTGTGTATGTCTGTAGGCCAGAAGAGGGCACCAGACCTCATTACAGATGGTTGTGAGCCACCATGTGGTTGCTGGGAATTGAACTCAGCACCTTTGGAAGAGCAGGCAATGCTCTTAACCACTGAGCCATCTCTCCAGAAGTCTTCAGTCTAGGACTACAGAAATAGCACAGAAGTTAACAGCCCTGGTTGCTCTTCCAGAGGACCCTGGTTCAATTCCCAGCACCCACATGGTAACTCCAATTTCAGGGCATCTGAGCTCTCTCCTGCCCTCTTCTGGCCTCTGCATATGCAAGGCATGTTCCTGGTACATAAATATAAATTCAGACAAAACACTCATACACAGAAAATAATAAGTTTAAAAAATTCTTTTGTTTTGTTGTTTGTTTTTGAGACAGCATTTCTCCCTGTAGCCCTGGCTATCCTGAAACTCGACCTATAGGTCAGGGTGGCCTTGAACTCAGAGATTCAGACCTGCCTGCCGCTGCCTCCCCAGTGCTGGGATTGAAGGCATGTGACACCATGCCTGGCTTAAAATATATAAATAAATAAAGATTAAAAAAATTAAATTGTTAGTCTGAAAAAATGAGGAGAGGAAGGGGGCAGGGAAGAAATCAAAACCAGCTATTAGAGAAAGGGGCCCAGGCTTGTCATGTTAGAGGATCTTAAGTTTAAGCCATCCCCTGGTAAATAGAGTTTGAGGCGATTTGAGCCACACAAGACCTCATCTCAAAACAAAACAAACAATAAAAACCCTGGTGGAGGAAGAGAAGAGGCCAAACTGTGCACAAGACTCACTTAACACGACAGAGTTAGTTGTACCAGTCACATCAATGAAAAGTCATTACTGGGAGCAATGGGAGAATAAACGGTGTTTGGGCTCAGACAGTCTGTCTGTCTCCTTCCTGCAAGTCATCCTCTGACTTCCGCAAATGCAGAGTGTGATAACAATTATACGTCTTGGTGTCTGGAAAGGTTCTGGAACTAAAAAGTTCACAGTTCATCCTAAAAGATGACACACGGGCTCCATAGCTGTTCAGGAAGGAACAGCTTGGGGTGAAGAAACACCCCACTATTTCAGACTAGGGCTAGCACCACAAGGGAGCACTCACTGCTGACTTCAGGGAAGTGAGCTAGCCACAGGCCAGTGGTGCCATACTTGCCCAGCGGACCTACCAACTTCACTGAGAAGATGAAGCCCTGACTTGTCCCCCAAGGGAAAAGAAACAAACAGGCGGCCTGAGTCACCCCAACAGATCAATAGGATACTGATGGGGAAAACAAAAGACAGACAGACTTGAATTCCACTGTGTAGGTCCTAAGGATGCAACTAAGGTATCAGACCTGATACCTTTACCCACTAAGACAACACCTTATGGCCCCAGACATCAGACACTTTACGCTGCAAAGATATTGAAACAGTACCAGGGAATAGTACAGAGGTTAGGGAGGATGGCTTCAAAATCTCTGAATTCCCTAGCATTCCCATCCTTGTTCACTGCTGTGTAACATGAGGGTCAGCTTGTTGAGGTTTCTGTCCCACCGGGTACCCCACAGCCGGCAAGCCCCAAAGAAAATCACACACAAGACTCCATAAGATTATAAACTGATTGGCCCATTAGCTCAGTCTTCTTATTAACTAATTCTTACATCTTATGGTAGCCCATAATACTTATCTGTGTTAGCCATGTGGCTCAGTACCTTTTCCAGTGGGGCAGGTTACATCTTGCTTCTCTGTGGTCTGGGCAGGAATGGAGGAATGGGCTTCATCCTTCCTAGTCTTCTCCTGCTCTCATTGCCCCGCCTCTACTTCCTGTCTGGTTGGCCCGCCTATACTTCCTGCCTGGCCAATCAGCATTTTATTAAAATACATGATTGACAGAATACAGATAATTCTCCCACACCACTGCTGGCTCTGGGGAAGTCCTTGCTTCTTTGGACACCAAGATGGAAACCAGAGCTTTGGAAATGCGTTGAAGCAATGCATGGTTCTTTTTAAAGACTTTCATTATGTGTGCACGTGCCTCAGTGTCTGCGTGTGAGGAGATGCACATGCATGAGTGTCCACAGAGTTCAGAGGTGCCAGGCTCCTTTGGATGTGGCTAATAGGTGATTGGGAGCCGCCCAAGGTGTGTGGGGAACCCACATGGTCTTAACTATGGATGAATCCCAGAATCCCCTGCAGAGTGTCTGCTGGCCATGCCAGTCCTGCTGAGTCATCCGCCATGGAAAGCAGGCACAGATGTTTGGGGGGAATTCTGGAAAGGAGTCAGATGTGCCCTCCTGCCTAGGATGTCCAGTTCTAGGGCTGTGTAGGAGATTCGCACAAGCATCCATGTTTAGAAACCTCACCACACAGTCTGTTGAAGAATGTACAATGTTGACTTTTATTTCTGGGTCTTTTATTTCATTTTGTATTTCACAAAGTTATCAATCTGTGACAACGTAGAAATTAAAAAAAAAAAAGAATCCTTCCTAGCATAGAGTTTAACAAGCACTATTCACAGGGTCCAACTGTTTTTAAAAAATAACCAGAAGGTGGTTTGACTGAGATGGGATGGAAGACACCTCACTCTTCACAGTCCAGAAAAACAAAACTTAAAACTCAGTAACTGATCCTCACTGACCAGAAACTTCCAGCTAACCCATAATGAGGGGTGCTTCACTTTAACTGGCCAAATATTTTGTCTTGCTTCTGTGAACATTTTATTAAGTGTCTCCCCCTGCAGTTTGGCACATAAACCCTTTCAAATTTCAGTGCCCCCAAGTTTATCGTTTAGCCCTGGTTTGTTAGCTCTGTGATCCTGTGAATCCCTCCCTAGACGTCGGTGACCTCATTCTGTGACTGTTGAGAGGATTAGAGATAATGTATTATCTAGATCAACTAGTACCATGCTCACCTTTAACAGAAGGCACTGGGAGTCCCCAGGGACAGTTAGCACCACTATCTTCCAATTGGCTATTGAAAATCCGAATCTTGGAAGGTGATGGATGACTCAGGCTTTCAAATCTCATTCTGACCACCCCAGAGTGTAATGGAAAAGACAGACATCTGAGAACTCTCTAAGGTCTTCAGCCTGAAGGTCATGTGCAACCGGGCTGGAGGCCATGGCACTAAAGCCAATCTCTGGCCAGTAACACCCCCAAACATCTCCATGCCCCTTAACCCCCCCCAGATTCTCTGCCTGAAGGCCCTTTCTCTTTTGCGCCCCACTGTGCCTTCTCCCAGAGGTTCTAGGTGCTTTGATTTCTTGCAAATCAAACAACCAAATGGTTGTTTGTCGAACACAACCATTTTCCTGATGGAAGGCGAGAAGGATTGAGAGGAAACATTCTGGCCGTGAGGCCTCCTTCAAGTATCTAAAAATAACCAGACCGTTCATACTGGGTCGTTTACCTCTTGCTGACATCTCTCCTGGGTCTTAGTGAAATTAAAGAGAATTCTGTTTCTTCTATTGACTTAAGTTTCCAAAAGCCTTTCTCTCATTGTGCTGCGCACAGTACCACTGTGGCTCACTGTGCTGTGCACAGTACCCCTGTGGCTCACTGTGCCGTACACAGTACCACTGTGGCTCACCGCGCCGCGCACAGTACCACTGTGGCTCACTGTGCCATACACAGTACCCTTGTGGCTCACTGTGCCGTACACAGTACCCCTGTGGTTCACTGTGCCGTACACAGTACCACTGTGGCTCACTGTGCTGTACACAGTACCCCTGAGGCTACTGGAGTGTGGCACTGGGCCACGCTGTCAGTGCAAATAGCTACTCCTGAGTCAGAAGCTTGACTTCTCACTCTGTCTCTTAAGGCTTAGGGAAAGGTTTTTGTTGTCATTGTTGTTTGTTTGTTTTTGTTTTTTAATTCTAATAATTATTCTTAGAAGCAACAATGGTGAGCTATTTACTTTAGTGGAGAATTGGTTTGAACCACTTAGTCTAACCTGAACACTCAGGAGAGTGGAATGAAGTAACACCCTTTTCTTAAGGACCCGTGGTTCTTTTGGGTGGGTGTCCTGGAACTCGCTACATAGCCCAGGCTGGCCTTGAACTCAGTGAGATCCCGCTACCTCTGACTGCCTTGTGCTGTGATTAAGGGTGTACGCCACTATGGATCTATAAAAGGATCTCTAGCTCCTTTTATCTGGTTTTGTCAGACAATAATTCTCTAAGTAAATTTCTGTAGTTAGAGCTTGTGCATGTGTGCCATGCCCAGGGCCTTGTGCAAGCTAGGCAGGTATTCTCCCCTTGTGAGCCTGTGGCCAACAGTTTTTCATCAAATTGGTGTGATTTAAAATCCCTCTGTCCTCAATAGAATCCCTCTATCCTCAGTAAACCAGGAGTTAGGTGTGAGATGAAAATGCTGTCAAGAACGTGCCATCATTTTCTCAGACATAATTCCTCCACAGATTTGATTCTGGCAGCCCTCTCCTTGGCTGTGGTGTCCCCATCTTCCCTGGACTCACCCCTGCTGCTTTGCTCAGCTTCAGGCTCAACTTAGCGGCTGTTCTCACGGAAGCAGCCTCTCCCGGCCCAGCAGAGAGGTGGCTTCCTCCTGGGCTCTGCCCCAGGGGACTGTAGTCAATCTTTTGTCCTCCAATGAGCTTCCTCCGCCCTTCTCCAGCTGCTCTTCCCAACATTTTCGTTGACCTCTGTGATCCCTGTCCGCATGGCAGAGCCTTCGGTTCAAGTTTCCTGTCACACAGTTGAGCTGTTTTTTTTTTTTTTAATAGCATGTATATCTTAGTGAAGGTTACTATTTTGTTATGATGAAACACCATGACCAAAAAACAGCTAGGGGAGGAAAGGATTGGTTTGGTTTACATATCCTGAATCATGGTCCACTGAGGGAAGTTGGGACAAGAACTTAAACCAAGCAGGAAACTGAGGCAGAAGCTGATGCAGAGGCATGGAGGGGTGCTGATGTAGAGGCCACGGAGGGGTGCTGATGCAGAGACCACGGAGGGGTGCTGATGCAGAGGCATGGAGGGGTGCTGATGCAGAGGCCACAGAGGGTGCTGATGCAGAGGCCACGAGGGGTGCTGATGCAGAGGCCACGCAGGGTGCTGTTGCAGAGATCATGGAAGGTGCTGATGCAGAGGGATGCTCCTTTCTGGCTTGTTCTTGTGGGTTGTTCAGTTTGTTTTTTTTTATAGCACTGAGAACTCATGGGTGTCCCCACTCACAATAGGCTGGGTCTTTCAATATTAATCACTAATTAAGAAAATGTCCTACAGGCTTGCCTATAGCTGGGTCATACTGATGCAATTTCTCAATTGAGGTTCTCTCCTCTCAGATGACTGTAGCTTGTGTCAGGCTAGCCAGGGTGACATATTACAGGCTATTTCTAGATTTTCTTATTTTAATGGATGTCTGCCTAAATTCACTGGAAGCAAGGCAAGGACAATGTTTGTCTTGATTGATTTCTTATAGCAGTTACTAAGTACTAATTGGGTGACAAGGGGTGCTATTTCATCTGCTCATCTTCTCTAGGACAGGAACTATCTTACCTCCATATCTAGCTGATATGCCGGGCTGTTTGCATGGTTTATTTGCATAGATAAACAATGAGAGTGGAAGGAGTAGAAAAATTGTCTTTAGGAAGACAAAAGGATAGCAATAATAATAGTTAGAAGCTGAAGAAGTCTCTTCTGAACAATTCTTGAGCAAAGTGTCTACCTTGAATCTGATCAAACCCTTAGTCCTACCTGTCTCTTGGGGAACCCTAGGGTAGATGGAAACGTGTGGTAATGCCATGAAGGGCTTCAGACAAATGCAGACTGCTGGCGTGAAGACAACCGTTTCAGACCAATGATGATGGGGGAACAGGTGCAAAGATCATTCTAGAGCAGCAGTTCTCAACCTGTGGGTCCAGACCCCTTTGGGGCAAACAACCCTTTCACAGGGGTCACCTAAGACCGTCAGAAAACACAGATATTTACATTATGATTCACAACAGCAGCAAAACTACAGTTATGAAATAACAATGAAATAATTTTATGGTTGGGGTCACCACACCTGAGGACCACAGTGTGAGGAAGGCTGAGAACCGCTACTCTAGAGTAAGAGACTGGAGAGACATAACAACCAAATACATTTGGCGGGGGGTTGAGATGGTGTCCGCCCCACAGTCATACTGGTTTCAAACTCGTCATTCTCACACCATCACTTCTAAGTGCTGGGGCTACAGTTATGCACCACCCCCATCTTCAAATGACCTTATGATCTGTCATTAAAACCAGGTTCGAAAGAGGAAACTGAATCAAAAACAGAAACAAAAGACAAACGAAAACACCCCAAACGGTTTGAGTTTCATTGAGAAGGTTGGGCTCTGGAATTAACTAATTGGTGTTATTGTTGCTTTTTTTAGATATGAAGAAAAATATTCTTCTTAAGAGATGTATATTGAAATGTTTAGGGATAAACTGCCCTGACGCCTGCAACCCATTTCAAATGACTCAGTCACAATCACTTACGTAAAATATATCTAAAACAAACAGAGAGAAGTCAGCTGCCTTTACATCTGGATGTAAAGTTCAAGAGTATTGCTGGGCAGTGGTGGTGCATGCCTTTAATCCCAGCACTCAGGAGGCAGAGGCAGGCGGATCTCTGTGAGTTTGAGGCCAGCCTGATCTACAAGAGCTAGTTCCAGGACAGACTCTAAAACTACAGCGAAACCCTGTCTTGAAAAACCAAAAAAAAAAAAAAAAAAGAAGAATATTTCTTTGGTTTTGGTATTTGGATTTGGAGTAGGGGTCAGATTTTTTTTTTGAAGTACAATTTATAGAGAATAAAAATCCACCCTTGTAAATTTAGAGATTTATTTACTAACTTTTGCTAGTATTAGGGCTTGAACCTGGGGCCTCATCGTGTGAGCACCAGGCCATCCCATGCAGGAGCATCACCAGCCCAGCCCCAGTGCGTGCTGTCATGACCCCATCTTTCTGCTTCCAGGTCTTCCCTTCTCCTGCCCCAGACACCACTGACTGTTCTCCTTCCCATCCTTACCAGTCTGCCCTCTTGTAGGGATGGCACTTACAGGCCACTGCCTTTTGTTCTGGTCTCTTTCATTCTGTATCCTAGCTCCCTTGGGCTGTTGCAACAAAATCCCACAAACTGGACACCTTGAAACATTAGACATTTGTTGTCTCGTCATTATCGGACTGTGGGGAGGGCCACACTATCTCCAAGGTTTTGGAGAGAGTCTGTTCCATTCTTTTCTCTGAGCTTCTGGGGTCACCAACAACCTTGGCATTCCTTAGCACCCAGTGGTGGAACTGGGAAACCTGCCCCCGTCGTTACACAGTATTCTCCCTGGACATTACACAGTGTGTCCCTTCATACACTGATTCTCAACCTGTGGCTTGTGACCCCTCTGGGGAGGTCAAACAACCCTTTCACAGGGGTCATATATCAGATATCAGATATTTACATTACGGTTCATAACAGTAGCAAAATTACAGTTATGAAGTAGCAATGAAAATAATTCTGTGGTTGGGGAACTGTATTAAAGGGTTGAGAACCACTGCTTCGTAAGGACACCAGGCACCACTTTATTCCCATACGGCCTTGTATTATAATTTGAATTTGAAATGTCTCCCACAGGCTCAGGTGCATCAGCTGATGGAGCTTTGGGAAGGAAGCAGAAACTTGATGAACTAGATCTACTTAGAGGCCATCAGCTTTTAAGGGCGTATTTTGACCTCTATTCTGTGCCCCCTTCTACTTCCCACTCAACAGGAAGTGAGAAACTTTCCTTGGCAGACCCTGCCCCATGGCCGGTTGAGAGACTATAAGCCAAAATAAACCTTACTTCTTTTCTTTTTTTTTTTTTAAAAAAAATATTTATTTATTTATTACGTATACAATATTCTGTCTGTGTGTATGCCTGCAGGCCAGAAGAGGGCACCAGACCTTATTACAGATGGTTGTGAGCCACCATGTGGTTGCTGGGAATTGAACTCAGGACCTTTGGAAGAGCAGGCAATGCTCTTAACCTCTGAGCCATCTCTCCAGCCCCTAAACCTTACTTCTTTAAAGAGATTCTCTAAGGTTGTCTGTCTCATTGACAGACAGCTGATGAGCTAAGCACTTTTAGTAACCGTAAGAACTGTTAGTAATTGACCCACAATGACTTTATTGCCAAAGAATGCTTCAGTCAAGATATTGGCAGTTAAGATTTCATATTTGGAGAAAGACACAGTTCAATCCATGTGGCTGTCATAACTAATCTGAGATTCACTTATCTTTTTGCATATACCAACAATGTGATTCTTTTTCTTGCTGTCTAGTATTCCATTGTTTGAAGAGAGGGAGGAAGAGAGAGAGGAAGAGAGGGGCCAGACAGAGACAGAGACAGAGATGGAATGGGAGCTGGGACTGGTATGGGCTTTTGAGACCTCAATGCCCACCCCCAGTGACATGCTTCCTCCATCAAGGCCACACCTCCTAATTTTTCTAATGCTATGTAATAGTCAGGGTTCATTAGAGAACAGAATTTATACCATGAATCTCTCGCTGTCATAAGGATTATTAGAATGACCTACAGGCTGCAGTCCAGCTAACCCAACAATGGTTGATTGTGAATGAAAAGTCCCAGAACCCAGTAGTCACTCAGTCCACGAACTTGGGTGTCTCAGCTGGTCCTCAATATATGCCAGAATCCCAAAGAAGAAGGCACTAATACCAGTGAAGGAGTATATGTGTGTAATGAGTCCTTTTCTGCCCCACCAACCAGCTCCTAAATAATAACATGGAGACTTCTTATTAATTATGAAAGCTCAGCCTATAACTTAGGCTTGTTCCTAACTAGATCTTATCACTTAAACTAACCCATTTATGTTAATCTACGTTCTATCATGTGGCATTACCTCTCTTCTGTCTTACACCTCATTTCCTCTCTGTGTCTCCTGGTGTCTCTGGTGTGTCTAGATTCCTCCCCCTACTTCCTTTCTCTCCCTGGAAATCCCACCTATCCCTCCTGCCTAGCTATTGGTCATTCCGCCTTTCATTATACCAATCACAGCCATACACCTTCATGTAGTGTCCAAATATCCCACAGCACATGTGCTAGCAAGGTGAGTGCAAGCAGGCAAAAGAGCAAAAGCTTCCTTCTTCCATGTCCTTATATAGGTGTCTATAAGAATGTGTGGTCGAGATTAAGGGTGTGTCTTCCCTCCTCAAGATCCAGATCAAAGGTGTGTGTCTTCCTACCTAAAGGTCCAGACTAGAGATGGATTCACCCACTTCAAACCAAGCAAAAATAGTCTCTCACATGCATTTTTGGATTTTAGTTTACTCTAGATGTAGTCAAGTTGACCATCAAGATTAGCTATCACACCCTATCAGAGAGTTCCACTCCCTGGTGACTAAACATTCAAATATCTGAACCTATGAAGGCCATTCTCATTCAAACCGCCACATTCCACTCCTTTCTCCCATAAACTTGTAGTTATATCAAAATACAAAAATGCATTTAGTCCAACTGGAAAAGTCCCTCTAATCTTTCACAGTCTCAACATTGTTTAAAGTTTCAAAGTTCAACATCTTTAGATGCATGGCATAACTGTGACCCCCTGTAAAATCTAAAAGCAGATCACATACTCCTGCTGTGGGAAGTCCTTCTGTATATGTGCTGCTTTTATTGGTTAATAAAGAAGCTGCTTTTGGCCAATGACTTGACAGAATATAGCCAGACTGGAAGAGATATATACAGAGAGAGTAGGCAGACTCAGTGAGAAGCCATGTAGCCGCCAGAGGAGAAAGATGCTAGTCACCAGCTGGAACCTTGCCAGTTGGCCACGAGCCTCATGGTAAATATAAAATAATATGAACGGGTTAATTTAAGACATAGGAGCTAGCTAACAATATGCTTCAGTGATGACCAATGATGAAGCAGTGATTTAATTAATATAGTTTCTGGATGATTATTTCTGGTATGGGCAGCTGGAAATGAACAAACAACCTTCCAACTACACCTCCAACATACAATGGTACAGGATATACATCACCATTCCAAAAGGGAGAAAAAGGAGCATAGTGAGGAAACATTGGACCAAAGCAAGTCCTAAAACCAGCAGGGCAAACTCCAAATTCTGCACCTACATGTCTGATATCAAAACACTCTTCAGCTCTCCAAGTCCTTTCAGTTTTATTGACTGAAGCACACTTCTCTCTCTTGGGCTGGTTCCACTCCCTGTTAGTGACTCTTCTCGGCAGGTTTCATATGACTTTGGCATCTCCAACATCTTAGGGTCTAAGGCAATCCAGACTTGTCCTTCACAGCTTCATGCAATGGCCTCTTTAGGTCTTTATGCAAGGATACATGCTATGGAATATGAGTTAAGATGTGTTATATTTGTCTATAAACTGTTCATTTAATGATGAAAATGTGTTGAATTTTTTTATGTTGCCTTTGTTTATCTCTGTAAAACTGTGTTACTTTGTCTACAATACTGATTGGCCTAATAAAGAGCAGAATGGCTAATAACTAAGCAGGAGAGAGAAATAGGTGGGGCTTCTAGGCAGAGAGAATAAATAGGAGGAGAAATCTGGGATCAAGAGAACAGTGAAGAAAGAGTAGAGAGAGGAACAAGAAAAAGGAGAGGAGAGTGCCAGGGGCCAGTCACCCAGCCACACAGCCAGCCACGGGGTAAGAAGGAGAGAAAGACTTGGAGAATTAAGAAAGGTAAAAAGCCCAGAGGCTAAGCATAGTTAAAGAGAAATGGGATCATTTAAGTTAGAAACAAGCCAAGCTAAGGTTGTGCATTCATAAGTAAGTATAAGTATTCCTGTATTTATTTGGAAGCTGGGTGGTGGCTCCCAAGAGTAAAAAAAAACCAACTACGGACACCCGTGCCACACAGCTGGCCTCAGAGGCATTCCTTGTCTGTGGAGGGAGATTCCACAATCCTTTCTTGTATTGTTGACTCTGAAGCCAGAATCTCAAGGCCAAAGCTCCAGAAGTCCTGCTGCTTGATGGTGTTGAAACTCAGCCTTCTTTTTCAGTTGTTTATATCATCTTTCTGTTGTTGATGGTTTCCTTCATTGCTTAAACTTTTCTTTAATTCCTTTTCACATGTTGGAAGCTCCACTGGGTGCAGTCTTGCCCTGAGGGTACCACGTCCTTTTTTCCATCTAGTATCAAGCTTTTCTTTAAACTTTTTATCTCTTTGAGAACAAGGAATTACACTTCCTGGTGCTCCTTTTCTCCTCAAACTATAGGCATTGTATTTATCCTTGTCCAGTGCTCTCCTTTTCACTATAGACCTGCATAAGCATGAGGATTACTGGGCTGTCTGGTGAAGGTGATTGCCACTAAGCCTGACACTTCCCATGGATTGTCCTCTGACCTCCGTTGGAGTGTGTTCCCACCCCCATAAATAAGGAAAACACAAATGTATTTTTTAAAAAAGAGTGATTACTAATAATCACATGACACAATCAACATGGGGTTGTCTTGAAATCTCCTCTGCCAACACCATTAATCCAAAACTCTTCAGTTTAGCTTCAGACATATTTTTCTGACAAGGGCAGAAATAAGCCACAATCTTCACCAAAATATCATAAGAACGTTCTCTAGGCCATTAATATTACTCCTCTCTGAAACCTCTTAAGTAAGGCAGTCATAATTCTACATCATTTTCAGCACCACTCTCTTCCATGCTTCTGCTAGTGTGACCCATTAAGCCTCACTTAAAGCATTCAACTGCTTTTATAGTCCAAAGTCCCAAAATATACATTCAGCCAACAATCAGCATAGCTAGGCCTGTCACAACAATACCCCACTCCTGGTACCAACTTTTATCTTGGTCACTGTTCTATTGCCATGAGGAGACACCATGACCAAGGCAATTATTATTTAAAACAAAAAACAAAAAAAACATTTATTTAGGGGTTTGCTTACAGTTTCAGAAGTCAGTATATTATCATAGAGAGGATCATGGAAGCATGCATGGTGCTGGAACAGTAGGTAAGAGCTGCATCCTGACCTGCAGGCCAAGAGGGAGGAAGAGAGAGAGGGAGAAAGAGAGAGAGGAGACAGACAGACAGACAGACAGAGACAGAGACAGAGATGTAATCTGGGTTTGGCATGGGCTTTTGAAACCTCAAAGTCCACCCCCTAGTGACACACTTCCTCCAACAAGGCCACTAGGATTTCTTCTAATCCTATCTGCTGTGGAATAATCCTTCTATACACTGTGTGAATTTATGTCACTATGATTGGTTTAATAAACAAGCTGACTGGTCAATAGCTGAACAGGATATAGTTAGGTGAGAAAGTCAAACTGAGAAAGATGGGATGAGGAAGGGCAAAGTTAGAGGAGTCACCAGCCAGATGCAGACCAGGAGATGTATGTTCCATGTTAATAAAGGTTCCACTACATGGCAGAACTTAAATAAGAAATATAGGTTAACTTAAAATGTAAAAGCTAGTTACTAATAAGCCTGAGCTATTGGCTGAGCATTTATAATTTATATTATGCCTGTGAGTGATTATTTGGGAGCAGGCAGTTGGGGCAGGAAAACTTCAGACTAAACCTATCGAGTTTCACTTCCTTGTGAATAAAACATTCAAATGCATGAGCCTATGGGGGCCATTCTTATTTAAAGCACCACAGTACTCAAATTTTAGGTTAATATTTCAATCTCCACTACACCCTAGATGTAGTGCACAAGAGACACAAGGGCCTTAGACAGCACTTGCTAGCAAGATTGCTTCAATGTATGTTTGTTCCTTGCTGGGTTCTGCCATCTTAGCTGTGGATGCTATAGCAATGTGCCATAAGCTACTTCTCTCAGTTTTGACATCTAGGCAGTACCAGCTTTCCAATTCCTTAAAAAGGCTCGTCCTGGTTTGCAAGTGGAGTTTTTCTCACAGCCCTCATATCAGAGGAGGGGTTCCTCACTCCCTCTATTTCTCTCTCTCTCTCTCTCTCTCTCTCTCTCTCTCTCTCTCTCTCTCTCTCATCTCACCTTTACCTCCCATTGGCCCTGCCTTCAAACACCACGGAGATCAGCACATCACCTTAAATTTTTGATAAAGTCCAGCCCACATGGAGCCAGACAACTGGGAAAACCCTTTCCAAATGTTTGTTAAGCAGATAAGGCAGCAAGAGCTCGGTAACCGGAAAACACAAGAGTAAAATGGGAACATGGGAGCCTACACTGAACTCTGTCAGCATAACGTGGGAAAAGTCAGATGTATACAGAGTGCTTTCTTTCTGATTGGAAGCCACAAGTGCTCCTCAAGGCAAAGACTTCTTTGGATCCATCTACTTGTCTCTTCCTTTAGCTACTTTTCAATTTTGTTGCCCTGCTTAATGCAGAAAATATGTTAGTTCTTAAATTCCTTCAAAGCTTTTTTGAAGTAGGCTGTGGTATAAATAAATACTTTTTAAAAGTCCAACTGGAGTGAGGACAATAGCTGTCCCCAGGGATGAAGAGCAGGAAGGGCTTGGGTGGAGAAAGGTGTTTGGAGGACAGAAAGTTCCCCGACAGCATGCTTGCTCCACGGAGTTCTGAGCATACAGTTCTGTGCTGGTCTAGACAAAACTGGCCTTTGTGGAAAGAGTTTTTGTTTTTGTTACTTAAACTGAATTCTTTTGTTACAAGCCTTTCTGCTCCTTAGAGATGAAAACCCATTCCCATTAACTGTACAGAAAAGCAAGGTGGCGCACGCCTTTAATCCCAGCCAGCACTCAGGAGGCAGAGGCAGGTGAATCTCTGTGAGTTTGAGGCCAGCCTGGTCTACACAGCGAGTTCCAGGATAGCCAGGGCTACACAGAGAAACCCTATCTTGAGGCAAAATCATCAAGAAAAGGAAACAATTTTAAGGCTGCAAATCAACTTTGTCAAGACCTTGGCTGAAGGTTTAACTAGAATGGCCACCACTTCTGCCTGGCTTATCCTCTGAGGTGTAACACGGTACACTGCCAACACCAGTTCTCACATTCGTGTTGTTTGCTTTACTTATTGAAATACTGTGGTACGTATTTGTTTAAGCAAAATAGGGATCAAGTGACCTCATAGCTTGTTGGTTCTTTTGGTCTTACAGGGATTGGTTTCTTTGAATTTTAGATAATAATCTTAGAATATAGTTTTAATCTTGATGTTAACATAGTAAATTATTCTCAACGTCATATATATGTACTTGCAGACTGTACTGTAAGTTTCAAGAGAAGTCACTGTCTTTTTATATTAGTTTACCTAGGAGGCAAGTGGAGATGACTAAGCTGTGCACTAACTTCTTACTGTAGTTTAGGAAAACCTACTGAGACCTCGAAGGTTTCCGTGTTTCCCATCAAAATAGTTACGAACGGTGTTCTGCTTAATTAGAAGTCGGACGGGTGGGTAATCAGCGGCAGCGACTTTTGTGTTTACCCTATGATTTAATCAACCACAGAAGAAACTGCTCGTTGAGATTACCAAAACCAGAGAACTGCTCAACGGATGAGCAGTGAATTCATCCAGCTAGTGAGGGAAGCCAGCGTGCAGAAAGCCAAGAGACAGTGTGCAGGGTGCTGCGCAGGACACAAACACAGTAGTAGCTCCCGGAGGCTGGGGGTCTGGTAGGCTTGGGTAGGTCAGCTGGGGCGTGTTTTCAGGGCAGGGACAGTACACATTCTTCTGGGCCCACGGAACTTCACAGCACAAGGAAAAACTCTTTTTTTAAAAGTACTTTTAAAAAAAGAGGTATGTGTGTGTTCTTGTAAGTGTACATGTAAGTACAGGTCAGAGGTCACCTGCCATGTGGTTGGAGCAGAGTCCCTTCTCTTGTTTCCCACAGCACACACCAACCACCAGGCAAGCAGGCCCATGAGCTTCTGGGGGCGTGGTCTGCTGCCTCTTCTTCCCATCCTGCTGTAGAATTACTGATGCATACAACTTCATCCAGCCTTCCATGAGTTCTGGGAAGCTAAAATGAGATCCTTATGCCCTTATGCTTTGAAACAAGTACTTTACCACTGAGCCATCTCTCTAGGCCTAAGAAAATCTGTACAAACAAACAAACAAACGTAGATAGTTGTTTCTGTCCCACTTGGTCCTGCAGCTATTCAGTCCCAAACCAAAGTTTCTTTATGCAGTCCTGGTGTAGCCCAGGTTGACCTTGAACTCACAGAGATCCGCCTGCCTCTGCTTTCTGAGTGCTGAGATTAAAGGCATGGTCTATCAAGCCTGGCTAAGAAAAACTTAATACATGCAAATTTAAAGTCTTTTGGGAAGTTGAAGGATTCCAGGATGGAATGCAGAAAAGAACTTTTGTTTATAATTAGGTGCGTGTGTAAAATTATTCTTAAATAAAACCTAAGAAAAAAGTATATGCCAGAAGAGCCACATATGGTGATGACGAGCCTCCAGGAGCTGAATCTAACGAGAGGAGGAAATGGCTGCAGAGACTGGGAGCACGGGCTGGCCGAGGAGTCAGGCTACTCTGGAGAATGCCGCCTTTATCAGGACGGTTCTACACTCAGTCTGTCCCCGGGGAGGCTGTCGTTTATGTCTTCTGTCAGCTTTAGCAATCATAGCTAAGGCATGTGGAACATGGACGCAACCACATTCTGATTAACGCTAATGTTCTTAGCCCGAGGCTTTCTCTGTAGCTCATAACGTTCATCTACCAAGTCACTCAGAAAGTTCAAAAACAACCAAACTGACTTCCTTTACCAAGAACGGCAGGGAATTTGTACAAAATATGCTTGAGTTGTTAATGCTGAAAATACCTTTTTTAACTTTTAATTTTGAAATAATGTACATGCACAAATGTGCACACATGTGTGTACACTGGAGTTACAGATGGTTGTGGGTCCCCATGTGAGTGCCGAGAATCGAACCCAGGCCCTCCTCCAGAGCAGCAAGTGCTCTAAACTGATCCCTCCAGCCTCGGGGTCTCGCTCCATAGCGTAGCCCAGACTTTGCTTGCAGTCCCAGAGATCTGCCTTCATCTGACCCCCGAGTGTTGTGATTAAAGGTGTGCACCACCACATCCAGCCAAAGGTTTTATCTTTTTTTTTGATTTTATTTATTTATTTATTTATTATTTATTTATTTAAAGAATTTCCACTTCCTCCCCTCCTCCCAATACCCTCCCGCTCCCCCCACTCCCTCTCCTCCTCCCTCACCATTCCCAAGAGCAGTCAGGGTTTCCTGCCCTGTAGGAAATCCAAGTTCCTCCCCTCTCCCTCCAGGTCCAGGAAGGTGAGCATCCAAACAGACCAGGATCCCAAAAAGCCAGTCCATGCAGACGAAACAAGACCCAGTGCCATTGACAATGGCTTCTCAGTCAGCCCCCATGTCAGCCACATTCAGAGAATCCAGTTTGATCACATGTTCGTTCAGTCCCAGTTCAGCTGGCCTTGGTGAGCTCTCATTCGATCAGTCCCCTTGTATCAGTGGGTGAACGCACCCTTCGCGGTCCTGACTTCCTTTTTCATGTTCTCCTTCCTTCCCAGCAAAAGGTTTTAATACCCTTTCTGCACACATTCAGAAGGCAGCATCCTGTGCACACTGGACCTTCTGTTGGTTATTTAGAAGTACATCCTGCTGGAGACATAGTTCAATTGTAGAGCACTCACTTAAAGTACTTTCAAATACGAATGCAACAACGTATTTTACTTTAATTTTATCCTGTTTAAGCCCCCCTTTTCCTTAGCATTTCCTCAGGCTCTCTCTTTCCTGTCCAACCCAAATTGTACAAGTTCCAGATTCTCTGGGTGCAGCCCATTCTCTGTGCTGACCCAGCCAGGCCTTACACAGACCTCAGCCAGCAGGCCTGAAGCAGAACTCCCAGCGCCCTGGGGTAGACATCCCATTCCAGCATTGGGGTAGACATCCAAAAGCAGCAGCGATGGGGTGATGATTGCCTTAGCATGAGTGACACCCCAAAGAGACCACTCTAGGCCAGGAAGAGATGGTCTGGAACAAGGCCTTGTTGCCAAGCAACCCCAGAGGGATGGAATTAACACAGTCTGTTTTCATGTAACTGCATCTCGAATGAAAGCTGAGTTGATCCCATGCAAAATTAATAATTGTTGCATGACTCTTCCTTTTAAATGGCCGCTGCCAGAAGCCAGGGCTAGAGAAACAGTCTTTATTTAAATGTTATTAGGGAAGGGGAGAAAGGCCAGCACAAGTGAGCTCAGGTCTTGTGTTTTCCCATTTGCATCTTAGGGAGGGAATCTGGCGTGTCTATTGCTATTGAATCTGCCTGGCAGGTCCTCAGGCAGACAGGATAATATGTTCCAACTTGCTGAGAAAAGATTTTACCCCTAGAGGCAAGAGAACGCCTGGGATCATTTGAACCCCCTTACTGTTCTTCTCAGTAGATCTGGAATGCACTTCTTCCTATTAGTATATTCAGAGAAGGCAAAGTATTGTAAAATAAAAAAGAATCCTGCCGCTTCCATTTATTCCTTAGCCTCACACCAGGGCTGAAGGAGCACAGTTTGATACGGCCAGCAGCTCCCCAGTCTGAGAGCTCATCACTATGACAGGGAGAAAGTGGGATGGGAGTGGAGCCCTTAGCCCACCCTGCAGAGACTGCTCAGTGAACTGCTGAGTGAACAGACAGGCCAGGACCCTTACGCAGACAACCTTGTAGATCATCGTTTTGTGGCCATGTAATGAGACACTGAAAACAGCGCATTTTTATCCCAACAAACGGATTTGATTTCAGATGGAAAACTTTCTCGCCTAAAGTTGGACCCAGACTTCATTCGGAGGAAGGGAGCCCCCAAGTCTAAGCTTTCCTGGAGTGACTTATGCAATATATTTATCGGGTTTTGGTGTGTGGGTGCGTGCATGCGTGCATGAGCAGGCTGGAACTAGGTAGGGAGCCCCAGATGGCCTTGAACTTGTACTCCTCCTGAGTTTGGGGTGTGGACCACAATGCTAGCTGCATTTTCTGGCTTGGAGGAAGTGATTCCCTTCCCTCTTACCACCCCATTACTCTCAACTCCTACTCGGTCAGTTTTTGAAAATGTCCTCCTAGCCTACTTGCCTCTGAGATGAGCAGAAGGTGTTAGAACATAGACAAAAACAGTCACTGCCTAGATGCTGGGGATATGAGACAGGGCAGAACTCACAAACAACATGCTGAGCTCTGGTCTAATAGTATAATAATAATAATAATAATAATAATAATAACAATAACAACAACAACAATAACTAATAGCATACCACACCACTGCACACAAGTCAGCCACTCGGAATACTCACTGGATGAGATTGGATGAACTAACTCCTAAATTACAATTGGTACCTCGGCATGACTGTTCACGTGGATCTCTTAAGACACAAAGCACTTTGACATTTGTTGAGGATGTTGTTGACCCACACACAGACAGAGAAGCACCCTGTGTTTGGGCTGGTGAGACAGGTTAGCAAGGTGTGCATCCTGCTGAGCACAATGGCTCCCTTTTTCCCTAAATGCCTGGCAGCAGTTGGTGGCCTGACCAGGGCTAGGCTCAGTGCCATGAACAAAGAAATATCCTGCTCTAGCAAGAGAGCGAGTGGAGTGCGGTCACAGCGCTCCGGTGACTGTGATTCTGTGCCAGTGACCTGAGTTTGCTGACACTGGACGGAAGGAATGACACGCCGTGGAGCCTTGTATAGAGCAATGCCCGCCTTTCTGAGCGTGAGCTGCATCTTCCTTGCCGTGTGCTGCAGGTAGGCTTTCTTCCTGGGTGAACTTGGGTGGGGGGGGTTGAATTTCTTTGACGTAAACTGGGGCTATGGCTTGCAGGAAAAACTTCTGGAAGAAATGCCTCTGGGTGTCCTACATTTGGGGCCAACAATTACTGAAACAAAAAGTGATCACTTCCCTTGTAGGATGTTGGTTTGCACTTTCTACATGACAGTTTTCCAAGTCAGACTCTCAAGTTCTTGGAAGTCTCATTCACCATGAGATTCAGCCGGACATCTAGGTGAAGTTGAATTAACACCCGAGACACTTCCTGGGAAGTGTGTTCTAAACTGTAGCCATTAAAAGTTCCTTTTGGAGTCCTAAACATGTCTTTTGGGAGCAAATTATAATAGCTTTCTGCTTCTGATATAACACAGTAGTTAGGCTCTGGCCACTAAATAGGGGAAACTGTGCCTGGGTCCCTTTATGCACAGAATAGCATGTTTAACTTTAGGCCTGAGGACTTCATGGTCTCGAGACAGACTGCCTCCTCCGTTGTTAACTCTGAGGGTCTGGTCTTCTCACAGTGCCTGGCCATCTGAAGGACAATCATTTATGTAATGGCCAACCAAAATGTAGCTTTCCAAGCCGCTGAGTTCTGACATCTTGGAATACAGGGTACCTATTGAGACTAATGTATCTAAAAATGTCCGAGGAAAGGATGTGTGGGAACCTTTCCAAGTGGAAAGGATGTGCCGTATCTCAGAAGGTCGAACATCCCATTGTCTCATACGAGGAAGCATGTCTAGGGTGGAAGAACCCAGCGGCCATCAAACAATGCATGTGTGAAGGGCAAGGACCGGCTCCATTCTTTGTCTTGCTCATAGTAAGTACTCATTGTCACCCTAAAGTAATGTAGCTTCTTCCCTTCACAAGTGTTTTCTTCTGTCTTTTTCAGCCAGGGTCTTTCTCTGGATAGTAAACTAGCCTCATACTCACTATGTGACCCAGCCTGTCCTCAGAGTCATGGTTCCCCTGCCTCAGCCTCCTGAATACTGGTCCAGATGCAAACCTCCATGCCCATCCTCTGCTGTCTAATTTTTAAGTTTTGTAAAGGTGGTGTCTTCCTAGCCAAGTTGAGGCCTTGCATAGAAATTTACCTTGATGCCAGGCAGTGGTGGCGCACACCTTTAATCCCAGCGCTCTGGAGGCAGAGGCTGGCAGAGCTCTGTGAGTCTGAGGTCTGGTCTACAGAGTGAGTTCCAGGACAACCAAGACTGAGAAACTCAGTCTAGAAAAACAAAAAACAACAGCAACAATAACAACAACAACAACAAAAAAGGAAGGAAAGAAGAAAGCAAAAGGAAGAAAGAAAGAAAGAAAGAAAGAAAGAAAGAAAGAAAGAAAGAAAGGAGGAAAGAAGTTTACCTTGAAACCAAACTAAACCTAAACCTAAAGGAAACGGAAGCTGTTTTCCATGGATCTTTGCCCGGTTTCCCGGTGGCACTTCCTGCTGGTTTCCGGCCACACTGACAGAGCTTGTTTCTCTTTAATCATTAGTCCCAACTGCCCGTACTGCCTGTGAAAAACAGAGCTCAGTCCTCTCTACCACCACACTTAGAAAAGGTGCTGTGGAGGTGATGGGCCGGGCTTAGCCGACTTCCCAGGGGAGACCTTACCCTCTCTGAGGAGCGGATGGAGGGTGGGGGTGGGGAAGGGGGGGTGGGTAGGGGAGTGGAGGAGAGGAGGGAGGGAGAATAGGGATTGGTATGTAAAAACAAAACAAACAATAAAAATAATGATTAAAAAAAGTTGCTGCGGACTCGGCCCTTCCCTCAGGATGCAAGGAAACCCTCATCTTTGACCCCATCTCCTTCAGGCACCATTGGCCATGAAGAGCTTCTGTCCTGGTGTCTAGGATTTCACCACACACGGCAACAGCTGCCAGCTATTGTTAGCCGGATCTCATCTACATAAAATGAAGAAAATGGGCAGAAAGGAGGGGATGGCCTATAGTGAACTTTTATATTTATAGTGGAAGCAGTACCAGACTGGGGACTGACCCTTCGTGTGAGTCCCCGGCTTTGCCAGTTCTGAGCTGTTCTCTGCAGAGAGTCTCTTGTTGGGTCCCCCTACCTCTTCTTTTCTATTATTTGCGAAATAGTACAATTGATTTCATTTCTCTCGGGTTCTATATATTGCTCCGATCTCTAAAGCTGGGGTAAGTGTTTATTGCATTCATCTACTTCCTTGTCCGCCCTGGCTCTTCCTTTTTACAGCTAAGCGTACTGGTTTCCCCACTCCCCATTGTCCAGATCTCGCATTCTTCCATTTGGCAAGAAGTACCGTGTTCTTTATAGCTAACTAGCCATGGCAGTATCTACTTCCTTGTCCGCCCTGGCTCTTCCTTTTTACAGCTAAGCGTACTGGTTTCCCCACTCCCCATTGTCCAGATCTCGCATTCTTCCATTTGGCAAGAAGTACCGTGTTCTTTATAGCTAACTAGCCATGGCAGTGAGCGAATTCCCCACTTCTCATTTCTGTGCTTTCCCAGCCTTTGGTCCCAAAGGGAGGCTTCCTGCAAGCAAATTTGCCCCTGGTCTACGGCCTGCATTGACAGAGCGAATGAAAATGCCTTTACTGGGGACCTACAGTGAATACTCCCTCTTCAGTGTTGTTTTAAAAACAAATAAAAGGACTTCGGCCATGTCCTCAGCCTTCTATGAGACAAGGTCTTCAGGGCTGCTTCCTGGCCATCCATTTCTATGAGGTGAGCAGGGTCTGAGCCAAAGGGCTCTCCTGCGGCTGCTGGCCTCACATGCTGAGGGTTTTTCCTACTTCTTCCTGTCTTCCTTTTGCTAGATTTACCCTCTTGAGCCATTCACTGACTAGGTTTGATTTCCAAAAGCTCTGTTCTCTCATCATAAATACATATGTATATATGAATGTGTATATGTCTTATGTATATGTATATATACACACATAACAGAAATAAATGCTTCTGACCAAAAAGATGTGACAGGTTGGGGTCCTGATTTTTTATTTTGATTTATTTTTGTAGGCCAATATACAGGTGGCTGGATGTAAGGTATTCCTCATTAGGTATTCGCTGTGCCCAGAGCAGGAAGTACACAATGCCTTTTCCCTCCCTGCCAACACAAGCCTTGAAACTAAACCTTGATTCCAGAGCACCCACTATTCTGACCTCAACTGCAATTATCTTTTTGTCAGATTCCAATATCAACCCATAATCTTCATTCTAGAGTTAGAAATTTCCCAGTTTTAGAGATGTAATCAGGCATATACGCCATGTACTACCTAACACCCCCAGGTCTTACTACATTCATATGAAAGTATTTCAGCCAACGCCTTTGATCAAGCACATACATAACGGAAGGAACGTGGCGTATAGAAAATGATATTGCTAAACCACAGCCACCATCCCACAGATTACTGTCTGCTTTTGTCGTAAATCCGATTTTGGTTAAGGAAACTCTGTGTCACTATTGCCGACCAAGGTGTCAAAGGTGTCAAAGGCAGCTTTCCCTGTTAAACAGAGCGGGAGCTCTAGCTGTGGTCCAGTGGGGTCCAATGCTCGCCCAAACACACCTGAGGCCCAGCTTCCATCCCCAGCACCAGAAAGGAGCAAGGAAGAAGAGAGAAGAGCGAGGATCCAGAGCAGTGGCTTCAGCCTTCCTAACGCGGCGACCGTTGAATATAGTTCCTCCTGTCGTGGTGACCCCAACCATAAAATTATCTTGCTGTTACTTTGTAACTGTAGCTTTGCTCCTGCTATGGATCATAGTGTAAGTGTCTGTACTTTCCGGTGGTCTTCGGCTACCCCTGTGAACGGTCATTGCACCCCCAGGTTGAGAATGAGAACTCTGGCTCCACAGCAGCTGGCAATATTGAAGCTCCTCAGGCTGCCTAGTCACGTGTGTTGCTAAAATTCCTTCCCGGGGAAGACATAAATAACACCTTCCTGCCTCTCGAAGGTCCCAGCGACAAGCCAAGAGAACATGCCGCCGAAGTTCACACAGGGCACCAGTGAGTTTATCGGGCTTGCTAACAGCATAGATGAGGGGTTACTTACAGGATGTGCATTCTTCCCACCCCAAAAGGCCAGGCTGGGAAGTCTTTACCCAGCAGGTTTTCCCATAGCCTAATAGATGGAGTCCCCTCTACCCCGCCTTTCCCCTCCTGCCCCTCTCAGAGGCCACCTGCATTTAGGGTGAAATTGCATAAAACACGCAGTATGGATTGACTGGATGCTCGGGTCAGGGGCCAGGAGCCCTCCCACATTTCCTTCTAGGAGCGGAGTCAACAGAACTAGCCCAGCAGACGTGGAAGACCTTTGGCGTGTGGCTGCAGCTGAACTCCGAAGGACAGTAGTAGCTTGGCTTGAATGAGTCTGGTGCAATAACACGGTTGAGATGTTTGAAGTGAAAAGAGCAAAACAAACCCCTAAAAGGTTTTGGTAACACATAATCTCTGTGTGCCCTGTGCAGGCACACAATGCTCGTGCTTGGGCATTCAGTGAGGGAAATAATAGTGCGCAAAGTAATTTCCCCAGCTCCTTTCATACCCTAGCCTAACACTTGCTGGGAGCTGGCCCCCGCAGTCAGTATGGTAATAGAGCTGGGGAATGTTCAAGGCTAAAAAATTAGCAGGAGATGAGGGTAGCGGATCAGGAGAGTTACCCAACCTAGAGAGGCTGGGTAACATGCTATTTTAGTATTTTCAGTGATACAGAAAAATTTCCACGTAAACATACGCACTCCCCCACTTTCCTTCTGTTTTGCGAACTCTTTGTCCACAGTGAAGTCTCAGCTGCCCCAAGTAGGCTCCTTTGGCCTGCATGCCTGATTGATCTGACTACTGCAACTCTCCTACTGTGTCGGCTGTATAGGGAAGCTTGGCAGCCGCACACTCAGAACTGAGCAGTCCAGTGTGTGTGATCTGGGAGGCGCAACCGATGCCAGGGCTTAGCTGGCTCTCAGCTCACTCAAGAGCAATCCTGCGGATTTTCTTCTTGTGGGCATCATGCCCCTATGTCTGAGGGTGTGGGAACCATTTTGAACTCAGTTGACACAGCAGCCGTCTTTGCTCTGTCCTTTTAAAAACCCTGGCAATGACTGACATTTGGAGGTACTCTGTCTTCTAAGGAAGTGACGGGATAGGAGATAATTCCCCCATCATTCTTCCGTGTTGATGGCAACAACCATCCACTGAGCCTTTCTCTGAGACAAATGTCCTTTGTTGAAGAGCGCCAACTTGCCTAAGGTCATGCTCACATCACCACGGGCAGCCGCATCTAATGGCTGGCTGATGTAGGATTTAAAAGGTCTGGTTCTTTCATGCAACTTGGACCGACTCTGAGCTAACCCAGGCTCAGAGCTCTCTGAAAGATCAGCTAAGGCCATGGCCACCACTGCACTGAAGCTCAGTTTCTCTCTGCAGTTTGTCACCCTCAGGTGTTTACGTTGAATGGTCCCCAACAAACTTCCTCTCTATACACCCCATGTACCAGAAACTACCCGCAAGGCTCCATTTTCTGGGCCAGTTGAGCTCTGGCTGTGTGTGACGGAGAGGAGACTCTTCCTTCCCTTTTGCCAGTGATAGTCTTCAGGAGAATCTTATGACTCTGGTGCCAGCCGAAGACATGGGAAGAAATGTGTGATAGGGAACTTGTGTAGATTTCCGAGGTTATAAAAAAGGAAGGGAAGAAAGACGCCCTGTCCTGCTGGGTGTTGGCTCAGAATGAGAGGCCTGAGCAGCTGTAGGAAGCGCGAGCAGTGTGGGAAGAAAACAAGGCCAAGAGAACTGCAGAGAAGAGGTGCTGAACCAGAGTCACCGTCCGCCAGGCCAGGGCTGACTCTGCTGTTCGAGAGGAGCTGAAGATGGGTTATATTCATCTATGCTGTGGAACAATTTTTTAATGATGCAGAAACGTGTTGCATTCTTTTCTGTTGCATTCGTTGAACTCTGTAAAGATGTATGACTGTGCCTGTCTAAAACTCTTGATTGGTCTAATAAAGAGCTGAATGGCCAAGAGCTAGGCAGGACAGGGATAGGTGGGGCTGACAGGCAGAGAGAATAAATGGGGGGGGTGGGGATGTGGGGGGCGTTGGGGGGTGGATCTAGGCTCAAGAGAAAAGAGCAAGAAAAGGAGAGGAAGACGCCAGGGGCCAGTCACACAATCAGCCACAGAGTGAGCAGGAAAGAAAGGCGTACAGAATAGTGAAAGATATAACTATTTTGCCCTGAGGCAAAAGGTAGATGGGGTAATTTAAGTTACGAAGAGTTGGCTGGAAACAAGCCTCACTAAGGCCGGGCATTCATTGGTAAGACTATATCTCCCTGTGTCTATTTGGGAGCTGGGTGGCAGGCCCCCAAAGAATATCCAACTACATTACCCTGCCTCCAGCTTCTGTTCTGTGGGATAATCTCCCCTTGACTGCACAGAAGGGGTTCGTCATGCAAATGCTTAAAGACAGAATTGCTCGTACAATTTGCAGCTTGTGTTCTAGCTCCCAGCAGCCAGGCCTGTTGCTGCCTGCCGGATGAGAAACCTGGCTGTCAGGACCCTTTTCCTTGTGTTTCCTGAAGACCCACACTCTTTCCTGACTTTTGATGACGAGCCTTGTGTCTTTTATATTTAGCAAAACCATGCTTCCTTTTTTTTTCTTCCCCCTGTAGAATTATGGTAGGGAATCTAGAGACCCGAACCTTGCACAATGACGTGTGGACTGACTGGCTAGGTGGGATACTGACTCTGAGAATGTTTCCTAGGATGACCTTAGGCAGAAAGGAAGGAAATGGCGATGAAAGGCTTTCTGCGTGGAGAGGAGTGGGGGGGGCCCAAGTCCAAACGTTTAGCCCAGATAGGAAATAATCTATGCCCTCCGACCCACAGTTGATATGGAACGTTAGCTCAGAGCTGCCCTGGGTTTGGCACTAGCTAAACTGCCTAACCTGATAGTGGGTGAGCTCAGTGGGTGAGGATCACCCCCTCTCCCATCTGAAGACATTTTCCCCGTTATTATTCCACGGAATAATTTACAAACGATAAAGTGTGTTTGTCATGCATACAATTAACCAAACTTTTTTGTTTTTATTGAGCTATACATTTTTCTCCACTCCCCTTCCTTCCTCCCCACTCTCCCTTTACCTTCTCCCTTGACACCATGCTCCCAGTTTACTCGGGAGATCTTGTCTTTTTCACCTTCCTGTGTAGATCCATGTATGTTTCTCTTAGGGTCCTCTTTGTTGTCTAGGTTCTCTGGGGTTGGGAATTGTAGGCTGTTTTTTTTTTCTTTATGTCTAAAAGCCACTTATGAGTGAATGCATAGGATATTTGTCTTTCTGAGTCTGGGTTATCCCACCCAGGATGGTTTTTTTTTTTCTAGATTCGTCTATTTGCCTGCAAATTTAAAGATGTCATTGTTTTTTAACTGCTCAGTAAATGTACTATTGTGTAAATGTGCCACATTTTCTTTTTACATTACTTCAGTTGAGGGGCATCTAGGTTGTTTCCAGATTCTGGCTATTATGAATAATACTGCTATGAACATAGTTGAGCAAATGTCCTTGTGGTGTGAGTGTGCCTCCTTTGGGTATATGCCCAAAAGTGGTATTGCTGGGTCTTAAGGTAGATTGATTGCTAATTTTCTGAGAAATTGCCATACTGATTTCCCTAGCAGCTGTACAAGTTTGCATTCCCACCAGCAATGGAAGAGTGTTCCCCTTACTCTACATCCTCTCTAAAGGCTGTTATCAGTGTTTTTGATCTTGGTCATTCTGACAGGTGTAAGGTGGAATCTCAGAGTTGTTTTGATTTGTATTTCTCTGATGGCTAAGGATGTTGAGCATTTCCTTAAGTGTCTTTCAGCCCTTTGAGATCCATCTGTTGAGAGTTTTCTGTTGAAGTCTGTATTCCATTTTTTGTTTTTTTTTTCTTTTAAATTGGATTATGTATTCTTTTTATGTCAAGTTTCTTGAGTTCTTTGTATATTTTGGAGATCCCACATCTGTCTGATGTGGGATTGGTGAAGACCTTTTCCCATTCTGTAGGCTGTCATTTTGTCTTGTTGACTGTGTCCTTTGCTTTACAGAAGCTTCTCAGTTTCAGGAGAACTCATTTATTAATTGTTTCTCTCAGTGTCTGTGCTCCTGGGGTTATATTTAGGAAATGCTCTCCTGTGCCAATGCATTCAAGGCTACTTCCCACTTTCTCTTCTATGAGGTTCAGTGTGGTTGAGGTCTCTGATCCATTTGGACTTGAGTTTTGTGCATGGTGATAGATATGAATCTATTTGCATTCTTCTACACGCTGATATCCAGTTTTGCCAGCACCATTTGTTAAATGTTTTCTTTTTTCCATTTTATATTTTTAGCTTCTTTGTCAAAAATCAGGTGTTCATAGGACAATGAACTAATTTAAAGGGCTATTGTTTTTAATGGGAAAAGAAAAGGCACAGCCAGGAAGCATATGTTTGTATGTTGTGACAAACGTATGTTCCCATGCAGTGGAGACAGCATTGCTTACAGCCCAGGATCCCCCACCCCGATTCGTCTTTCCGGTTGGTTCTGTCCTTATTCCAGAGGTCACTAGTGTTCTGATTTCTGCCAGCCTAGAGGGACATCTGTTCTTGAACTGAACATGTAGGTCTCATGTTGGCTTTCACGCATCACTGTGGCTTGAACATGTTGTGTATTATTGTACTTCTCAAGACTATTTGAGGGGTTCACTGCTCTCCCTTCCCCCCGATTACTGTCATGCTTCAGGAATCTGTCCTGTCTCTCCAAGTTTTGCTGTGAGACAAACTTGCCACATGAGTTTCAAGAGCCATGGGATCCTCATGACTAATACAGGTGGTTCCTCTTAGGGATAGCATATCGGCTTCCCATTCGACACAATGCTGACACTGCTGGAATGAAACAGAATGACACCTCCCGCGTGGGTCCAAGACAAACGTTGAGATGGCCTACCATCGGATTTGAAGATACCTCCTGTATTTTATCCTTGTGAGGATGGTCCCATGGCCAAGGCAAGGGAAACACTAAACACCAAGTGGTACCTAGTCACAAATAATGTCATTTTTTTTTTCCTGGAACTCTTTGAGACAGGTGCTACCATTTCCATGAGAAACACACCAAACTTCCCAAAGTGGGATTTGAGCCTGGAATCCTAATTTTTCACTTGTAGCAGCCAAGGCCTGGGCCACTGTGTCTGAGCTGGCTCATGCCTATGGAGGTTGGACCTCACAATCATATCCACTAATGTATTGCTCTCCTGCGCCGTAGGACTTGCAGCCAGACACGCTTTCTGCAAAAGGGCCAATTAGAGTTGACTGGTTTGTAGTTTCCAGAAATCCCCTTTCCTCTTAGCCAGGCAGCTCTGGCCTTTGATGAAGGCCAGCAGGGTTTTGCTATCCCCCTTGGAAATGGCTGTTTGTACCGGTTGTGTTTACACTTGAGATGGTTCCTGGACCCTGCGGGAGCTTTGCGAGGGATGCTGCCAGCAATCAGGCATTAAGCTCTCTAACGGGCTTATGCTCCAATAATCATATTAACAGTGCTGTCTCAGGCTCCATGCTGTGACTTTAGGCCTCTCCTCTCGAACATCATGTTTCAGCTTGATAATTAAGACTATGATTGTGCATTTTTCCTTTACCGAACGTTCCATTTCCCAAATATGATGACCCTCATAGAGACAACCAGCTAGTCACACTCCTGCAAATGGCTGACATTGTGCACCATCACACCGTCTGTACAGATCAGACTTCACAGACCTGGGGCCTCCGAGTGTTCCGCCCTCAGGACCGCAGGCTATGGAGTCCCCTGGCAATCATGATATTTGTTCCTCTATCTGCATCTGGTGACCGGGCTGTTTTCCTCTGTTGCAAGTCACTCTGGGAGCAAGTCATCTGCTTTAGGGCCAGGGGATTTTAGCCTGTGACTTGCTTGTCTACCATTCACGATAGCCTCTGTGGTATGCGGCCTCTGAAAAGTCACTTTAGGGCCTTTTCCCCTTCAGTTGCCAGTTTCAAAATGGAATTCAAAAAATTCTAGTGCCAAGATTCTATACTTTCAGTCAATAATTACCACGTCACCAATGACGGGTGTGCTTATAGTCCTACTGGGATTAACAGATTTGCAAAACACTGCTATCTATCTACAACCGTGGTTCTCAATCATCCTAATGCTCTGACCCTCTAATACATGTTGTAGTGACCAACCATAAAAGTATCTTTGTTGCTACTTCATAACTAATTTTGCTACTGATATGAACCATAATGCAAATATCTGTGTTTTTCGATGGTTTTAGGCAACCCCCGTGAAAGGGTCGTTCAACCCACCCAAGAGGTTGCAATCCACAGGTTTAGAACTGCTTATCTAGAGCCACCTAAATTCACAGCATATATGAATTTGGGGATTTTTGCTGTTGATGCTTGCTGTGTGTGCCCCTTAGCCATGCTGGGCCCTTTCCTAGGCCTGCAGGTGAGAAGCAGAGTGAGGTACAAGATCCAAGCAGGCCACAGGGCTAAGAGGCTTGTCACTGAGGGAGGACGACCTCGTTACACAAAGGATCACATGAGCCGGAGCCGAGGAGGCAGAAACTACCTTTGGGCTGGCAAGTTGGTGTAGGGTCCTGGCTAGTGAGGCAAAGGCAGTCAAGATGAGGTACATGCGGCCCAAGGCTTTGGTTCTGTAGGCATGCAGGAGCTGGAGGCTAGCCAGGGACACTGAGGTAAACTGCGGAGCTCAAAAGACATTTAGATCTACTTGCTTAGAAGTTTGCGGTCTGTCTAGGCAAAAATCATAAGCAGGCACTATGGTGTACAGTAAATGTGTGCAGAATCCGCTTAGGTTTCTTCACCAAAAACATGACAGGAAAGCCAAATATGAGAGGCACAGTGTAAGATGCCCCGATTTGCCCTGTGACCCAAGCTGTAAGTCCTGAGAGGGGTCAGGGACCCCCAAGTAGCAATAGGCTGAGTGAAAGGGTTTAGTGAAACCCATGACCTAGATCTTTCTGTAGACCCTTGTCACACCGTGGTCACAAAGGAGCGGGCCCATCTACAAATGTCCTCTTCAGGCAGAGTGAACAATCTGGGCACCTTCCACACCACCCTCTCCAGGAATCCTTCCTGCTTCCCCAACCCTGGCTTCCCCAACCCTGGGTTCCCTAACCCTGGCTTCCCCAATCCCGGCTAATTGTTCCTTTTCTGATCTCAGAGCTCCTATTGTAGGCACCTAACAATTTAGCACTTAATCGGGCCCAGCTGTGCATTCCTCTCTAATTGTTTTGGATGTGTTTGTCTGCCTCTGAAGCAAAATTATAACCTCCTCTGGGGCAGAGTCTCACGATCTTTTGAAGGCGATGGGAGAGCCGGGGGTGGACCTGGACGCACACTGGGGGTTGGGAACGAGGAAGCTCCCTCTCACGAAGTTTTACAATGTGGAACGAGAGACAGGTGTATTTTAATGTCCCAATCTTATAGACAGTAAAACTAAGGCTAAGAAGTTAACACATGTATGGAAGAGGTGACAGACAGAGATAGGACGGACAAGCTTAGTACTTGCGATTCACAGAGGCTACGCGTGCATGGATACCTTCCCCTGATGGAAACCTTGGGAAGGAAAAGGAAGTGATGGGGTCATGGCCCTGGTTTGCAGAGATTCAAAAAGAAACAACTGAGGCAAAATCCACTTGGTTTTCATTCTTTGCATCTTCATTCCCTCAGGGATTATCACTCCAGCATGTCTTTAAGTGCTCTGCTCTTCCCGCAGCGGACTTACCCTGCTACTAAGGAGCTGAGCTCAAATCCTTCCGCATGGTCCCAGGAAACTGCACTCAGCAAGCAGACTCCAGCAAGTGAATTGAAGGCTGGCTGGTTCATGAGGCAAGTGCTGGTCTGTCCGAGGCCGTGCCCCCATCCGCAACAGCAACTGCTATTCAGAATCCAACACCTACTTTGCTCTCCCTGCAAGGCTGGGAGGTGTTGTGTGATGTTTTACTCTTTTCTGTTTTTGAGGGACCCACCACCCAGCTCCCACTTATTCTTAGTTATAAATATCCGGCCTTAGCTTGGCCTGTTTCTTGACAACTTTTCTTACCTTAAATTATCCAAAGTACCTTTTGCCTCTGGGCTTTTATCTTTATTTCTGTATACCTTTCTTTACTTCTTTCTCCGTGGCTTGCTGTGTAGAGAGCTGGGTGGCTGGCCCCTGATGTCCTCCCTTCCTTGTTCTCTTGCTCCTTTCTCCTCCTTGCTTCTCCTTCTATTTATTTTCTCTGTCTGCCAGGCCCACCTATCATTGCTTCTGCCTCGCTATTGGCCATTTAGCGCTTTATTAAACCATCAGGTGTTTTAGACAGGCAAAGGATCATGGCTTCACAGAGTTAAATACAGCATAAACAAAAACACACACATTAAAACAATATTTCAACATTTTCCCCTTTTTCCTTCTAAACAAAAAATAGGAAGTTTTAACTTCAACAAAGTAAGACTGTATATAATAAGAACAATTATCAAATAAAGATTATATTCACAATGTACTGAATTCCAATTCATTTGTGTCTAGTAAATTTAAAGAAAACACTCCATAATATATCCTGGTTTAGTAAATCCAAAATGTGTACCTAACTTACTTTATATCATATCTAAGAAAAACTGCAGCTATAACTATCTAGTCTTCAACTCCATCAAAGACACCAGCAGGATATAATATTATTTAAATAAACAAAAAGTGCATTGCAAACAACTTTTAAATACTCTAGAAATGACAGAGACATCTGACTGCCTGGACAGTCACTCAAAGTTCCTTTGCAATGTTGGGTCATCCATTTTCAGCCTACAGGCCCATAGTATCTGGCAGACTTTTCATAAAGTAGGAAATTTGAAAGACAGTCTCACCTATATTGGCCGTTTGTCAGTCACTTTCCTCTGTGTCCTGCAGAATGTCTGGCAGGTTCTTCTGTGAAGCAGGAGCCCTGAAGGACCATCCCACCTTGCTTTGACAAAGTTTGCAGCAGTCACTTTTTTGTGGGTCCCACATGTCCAGTCTGCCCAGCACATAGTCAGCAGTCAAAGACAAGAGCAGTTCTTTTACTCAGTGGTTAACCTTGCCACAATGAAAGCAAACTCCATAAGGGGTTTTTTTCAATTCCCGTATCTTCTCTGAAGTAAATTGGTGTTGCCAGGAGCAGATGTCTCATTGTCATGACAAACTTTAACAAAATATTTTAAATGCCATCTTCTATAGGTGTTTGAAGTATTTGAAGGCCACGTACCTATCTAAAATATACCTATATGTGATTGGGAAAACATGCTTAGCATATCCACAAATTTGATTGTTATAGATGACTAACTACGGACCTGTGTTTCTTGATTATCCTAAACAGTTCATAATGATAGTGTTCAAAAACAAGAATTTTATGTTACATTTTAAAATGAACTGCATAGGTACAACACCCTAAACAAGAGCAGAAACATATATACAATATGTTGTAGCAAAAAAATCTTAAATTGGTATCAGTATACAAAATCCTTTAAACAAGAGTAGAGACATACATACAGTGTGTTGTAACAAAAATTACCTTAAATTTATATTAATATACAAATGTCTTTTAAACAAGAGTAGAAACATACATACAGTGTGTTGTAACAAAAATTACCTTAAATTTATATTAATATACAAATGTCTTTTAAACAAGAATAAAAGCATAAATATAGTATAACAAAATTGACTTGAATATGGACCCATATACCAAAATCCATGCCAATGCAAAATATCTGAGATTAATAGTTGTCTTTTTATCCTGTATTTCTATATTTCTATATCCCCCAAATTATAACGACATCCATGACCCACAAAATAACTGAAGACCACCCACACCCCCTTTTCTCTTGGGAATGTGGGTGCTGTGTTCTCTAGACTGCTTCCTGCTGAATGTGGGCAAAGAACTTTTAGGGCCCCAGAGAGAAAATTTGAGAAATAGCCAAGTCCTGGGAAGACCAGTTATAGCCTTTATTGATATCACCTGCCAAGATTCAGGAGCTCTTCCTTGATCAGACCAGATCCAAATCAACCTTGTATGAATCCACAGCCTCTTGTTTTCTGTGGAAACAAAAGCAAAACCGCTTCTCCAAAGCAGTTTTGATTTCCATTTGACAAATACAGTTTTTGACCTTTTTAAAGTTAAGGGATTCTTAAAGCACCTAGGCTGGTTTATGTCCACAGCCCCTCTTTCAATCCAGGTCTCTTAGCAGCTGTCCTTTGCTTTTCAGCAAAGAATTCAAAATCAACACAATCCTATACAGGATCTAGACTCCCTGTGTATTTCCCATCTTTATGTAGCTTTTCTTTCTTTTACATTACTTTTACTGGGTCTTGAAAGACTTTATTATTTTCAATCTATTTCTTTCTATGACTGCCTATTCCTATTTTTTTTTTCCTTTCTTAACCCTACACACATTGTAAACACACTGGAACCTGTTTAGAGGATTTTTTCCTGTCTGGACCTCTTCTGTTGCATATTTTTAGCTTCTTTTGATCACATAGAAAACTTTAGACTGTTCAGCTGCTCCTGGATCCTCCGCGTGCTCTAGCAGCTGGCTTTGCCCGCTCTCAGGTTGGGTCGTGAAAGGCAAGCCCAAAGCTTGCAGTCAGGTCAGATGGACGTACCTGACCAGGACTTGCATTTGAATGCTGATGCTCTGCTGTGGCAGGCATTTTTACTTCCTTTTTTGTTCCTACTTAAGGTATTGGCTGCTCAAAGGCTCACCAGTACCAATTCTTAAAGGAGCTTTTTTTTTTTTTCAGTTTTCTCAGGCTCTAGATGGATATTTGAGCTCCATGTTGGATGCCAAAATGTTATGTGATGTTTTATTCTTTTGGTTCTTTGAGAGGCCCACCACCCAGCTCCCAAATAAATCACACAAGAAGCTTTTTCTTAGTTATGAATGCCTGGCCTTAGCTTGGCTTGTTTCTTGCCAGCTTTTCTTAAATTATCCTGACTACTTTTGCCACTGGAATTTTACCTTTCTCTATTTCTATGTACCTTTCTTTCCTTCTTACTCCGTGACTTGCTGTGTCGCTGGGTGACTGGCCCCAATGTCCTCCTCTCCTTTTCTCTCATTGCTCTTCCTCTTCCTTGTTTCTCCTTCTGTGTATCCTCTCTGCCTGCCAGGCCCACCTATCCTTGCTCCTACCTTGCTATTGGCCATTTAGTGCTTTATTAGACCATCAGGTGTTTTAGACAGGCGCAGTAACACAGCTTCACAGAGCTAAACAAATGCAGCATAAACAAAAGTCACACACCTTAACATTATATTCCCCAACAGGGAGGGGAGGCTGCTGACTCTCACTTATGTTCTCCAAGGGTCCAGAGGCAGGGAGAAACCTTCCTTCTCCCTGATTACCCTCCTGACTCCTGCACACACTCCTTTAGGAGGAATGACATCCAGCCATATCCCTTCCCCTTTCTGCTGCTCCCGATTTTCTGATCTCCAGGCCCCTTACTTTCGTAGAACTTTAGCTCCTGGCCCAGTGTCTTCACAAAGCGTTCCTTGTTCCTGCCCATATCCTGGGTTGCTTCACTCATGTCAATGGCCCATCCATCAACCTTGCCATTTAATTCCTTAGTCTTGGTATCAATATTTCTGGAGCATTCACCTTTACTCTCCCCTACTACTTTCTGCCTTTCCCATGGCCCTAAAGTTCACCTCTGAATATCCAGATCTCATGGCTAACCTCCTTTCCTTCGTAAGGGACCAGAGCTGAGTGGTCTCTTGCCCTTTCTCTCTGATCATGCATCACCTTGGATCAGGTCTTCATTCCTCTGTCCCTCTGCTCTACCAATTCCCTCACCTGAGACTGGACCAGCCCAGGCAGCTGAGCTGTTGGGGGAAACCACAAAGGAGGGCTACAGACACCAGCTTCAAATGGATGGTCATGCTGACTTTTCTTGGTGTTTGATTATTCCGATTCTCCCAAGCCCTCTGATAACTGGGCCAAACTTCTCCCTCTCTTCAAATCTTGCACCAGCCCTTGCCTTGTCTCTAGCCTCCCTGCCATCAGGTGCAAAGGTTTTACAGCAAGTCTCTTCCTGTTGTCATAGATGAGGCCCCCATGAGCGCAGCCTTTCCTAAACCCCAGCTCCATCTTCCACCTTGGGTGCAGAACCTTTGCTGTCCACTGTTTTTCCCTTGCTCTAATTTCCTCTTCTCTGTGGGCTCCTTCCCATCTGCATTTACAAACTCTCAAGTTATTTTACCTTACAAACAAGGATGACCATATAAGTCACAGCCCATGGCTCTAGTAACATTCCTCTCTGGCATTTTTAAAAAGATGTATTTAGTATATGAATTTTTTGCTTGAATGTATGTCTGTGTAGCATATGTGTGCCTGGTATCCATGGAGGTCAGAAGAGGGCGTTAGATGCCCTGGAACTGGAGTTAGGGATAGTTGTGAACCATCATGTGGGAGCTGGGAATTGACCCTGGGTCTTCCACAAGAGCAACGATACTGAGCCACCTCTTCAGGCCTCTGACTAGTTCTGACTCTTCACAGTCAAACTTTTCTAGAGTTCTAGGTACATTTGGTACCTGTCTCTAAAATAAATAAAAATAATTTTGGGGGGGGGTAATTGCTCTTATTTGTGTTTTTTTTCATTTTTTAAAAATTAAAATCTAATTACATCATCCCTCCCCCTCCCATTACTGCTTTTATCTCTCGTTTCCTCCTTAGGCCATTCTTCGCTCCACTAGCCATGACCTGCAAAAGTCCCAACAACGTCCAAGCCTCTAAACCAAGCTTATATCAATCCTCATGTCATTGGGGTTTCTCTGCCGTTTTAAGAGTTGTTAACGCCTGTTTCCCCTGTTGAGTCTGCCTGCTCTACTGACTGTGACGCCCACCTCCCCAAGCTCCACCTTTCTCCCTGCCTCACTCAAACGGCTCTTTCCCACCACGAGTGCGGACTTTGTCCATGCCTGAGGTCAGAGTTGTCAGGATGCATCTCAGGACCCCTCTTGATCTAGCTCTACGTTCTCTTAGACTCCCTTCTGTATATTTCATGCTACAGTTGTGAGGGCCCATGGATGTGAGCCTGTTCCACCTGGACTGGAGGTCAGAGAGTCTGAGCTTGTTCTTGCTCTTTTAAAGTTACTGACAACAGATGTGGCTACCAACAAGAGATTCTGACCTAGGGTGTGGCTAACTCGTATTTTGGGTATAGAGGTGGATACACTCCACCTAAGCCAAGGGTCGGAGTATTCAAGTCTATTCCTTATGGCATGTTAATGAAGTCTGTTGCATCCCTCTTCCCTTTCGGAATGAAGTATTTAAGCGTGTGGAAAATAAACGTGGAGGGATTTTGGATTCATGTTCACTGAATGCCCCTCCCGATGCTGTTGGGTTTCTGCCTCTGATGCTCTTCTATCTCTGTTCCCTTTGGCTTAATAATTCTAATCCTCATGCTCCTACCCTGGAACGTATGAATTCCCTCGACGCTGGTCTTCGACATACAGCGACACCAGCTACTCCAGAACACAAGCTACCCTGACCAAGCGAGACTCCCCAGCTCAGAAAACGGCCATCCATCAGGACGAAGCAGCACCACTTAGTAGTTGCCCTCGAGTCCCACAGATCTAAGCAGTTGCCCAAGCCTTTGTGGTGGTGTCTGTTCTCTACTGCTGTCTCGACCACCCCCCCTCCTGGCTGTGCCCTGCCCCCTTCAAATTGCGGAGGATAACTTACCTGTAGTGCAAATTTTAGAATATAATTTCTACTTCAAATGTCTCATTGAATAACACCCAAACCCTGCTTGTTTCTACACCTTGGCCCTTGAAAGCTAGAAACTTCTTGTTCTGGTTGCTTTTTCTGTTTGTCAACTTGACACAAGTCAGAGTTATCTGGGAAGAGGAACATCAGTTGACAAATGCTTTACCCGATTGTCTGCAGTGCGTTTTTTGTTTTTTTGTTTTTTTGTTTTTGATTAATGCTTGATATGAAAGGGTGCAGCCCACCGGTAGCAGTGCTGTCCCAGGCAGGCAATCCTAGCAGGCTGAGCAAGCCACAGGGTTCCTCCATTGTCTCTGTATTAGTTCCTGCCTCAGTTTCCCTGGATGATGAGTTGTAAGCCAAACCAACTCTTTCTTCTCAAACTGCTTTTGGTCATGGTGTTTTATCATAGCAATAGAAAACCAAGCTTAAAGACACTTTCCTTGGACTCTCCAAATGATTCTGTTCTTACACTTCCTTTTGTCCATATCAAAATTGTAATTAGTTTTAGTACATTTAATTATTAAGTACCTCTCCAGGGGGGCTGTGAGCTCCAAGAGAAAGCGTCATATTTGCTGTCCCGGTATTTTGCCCTGCGCTCGGCGGCACCTACGTTGGACAGCACAATTATTAAATGTGTATCTCTGCCTACGGATGTTGAACCCCGGTCATAACCTAAGAGTAAGCACAACAGCTAAGTGGGTGTGGAATCCAGCACGGAGTCATTTCCCCAAAGTCACTGTGGAAGCTGACTGGCACTCTTCCAGCGGCACTCAATGGCACCACGGACAGAATGCTTCCCTTTTCTTTTTTTTAAACTTCAGGGCCTGGGCAGCTAGCTTTTGGCAGCTGTGGAAGACTCAGGCTTTACTTCCCCGTTGCTTGCCAGCTGACTTTACTCAAAACTCCTTGGCGAGCAATCCTTGAAAGCATGTCTGTGGCTACTGAGAGCGCATTTAAGGGAAAACAGTAACATCTGATGCAGGGAACAATCCAGCTTTGTCTCCTCACGGTATTTATGTATCAAAACAGGGGCCGGCAGCTAATCAAACACACAGACCTAACTTCTAATTTGCTTCTTTTCAAATGTTTTATTTGCTTTTCGAATTATGAATAAAATAGTGGAGAGAAAAACCCTCAAACCCAAGGAAGGCATACAATTCCCGTTCCTTTCTTGCCCAGGGTTACAGTGGTTAAGCGTTTGTGTGACTACACAAAAATCCAACTTGTTGCCTTCCAGTCGCTCTTAAGAGAAGCGTGACCAACATAAAAAACAGTACGGTCTGGAGGCTGCCAATCTTAACATTTCTAGAGCCACCACTCAGAATTCCTTCTTCTGGATGACCCACCCCATCCACGCGGCTCGACGCAGCCAAAACAACTCTTGGGCTGCTGCGTTTCGCTGAGAGTAAGCGCTGTGGTCCAGCGGACTGAAATTCAACCCCCAGCGCTCGATAATGGCTTCCCTTTGGCTAACTCCGCCTGACAGTCTTCTGCAAATAATCAAACAGGTGTGGAGTGTTAATTTCTCAGCGGGATTAACTCTAGAGGGTCGTTCTAAGGCGATAAGGATGAAGGGGGAGCTTCCAGGCGCGCCCCGACTCGGTGCTCAAGGCGTGCCGGCCTGGCTGGCCTACCCAAGCCTCGCAAAGTAGAGCGACTTCTCCATCCGGTCTCGCGGGCTTCCCCACCGGGCCTCACCTTGGCAGGCAGCGCTTTGGGGAGGCTGCGAAGGCGCTGGGTTAGGGGCGAGCATCGTGGGTCCCGTGCGCTTTGCGCGTGGGTGTCGTTAGTGCCCACCCCAGCAGCGTTATGAGGGCTCAGCGTTGGGATGGCAGGTTGCCTCACTCCTGGCGTCGCTGTGTGGGTACCCCATAACCCCCCCATCATTCCTGCCTTCCTGAGGCGCGAGTGGAACCACGTGGAAAACCCATGTCTTCACAACCCGAAGATCGGAGCCGAACAGGCACCACCCTCTTGGGCTTTGAGCAGCCAGATGGCAGCAGGGACTGGGTGCCCGGCGAGCAAAGGTCAGGTTTACTTAGGTCCAGGTTTCCCTCTTCTCACCTCCCAAGGTGGAGCCGTCTAGGCCTAGGCACACGCCGGCCCTGGCCGGAAAGGGTCATCAAAACTCTCACCAAGCGCGGCGCTGACAGCCCAGAGGGGCCCCGGGAGCTGAGGAGTTTGGACTGGACCCTGAGTCTCAGCAGGGTGGGGGAGGCTACTTCCTGGGGCGGGTGGGGGGGGAGCATCTTTGGAGATCGCGCTCCCCGGTGTAGCTGAGGGTTTTCAGCGCGTCACGAAGGGCGGAGAGCCCGGCGGGCCCGGGCGCCTACCGGCGGGAGGGTGGGAGGTCCGCCTTTCCCAAACTTGGGCTACGGGAGGGGTGGGGCCCGGCCGTCTCGGCGGTGACGCGCGCGGGTGGCGCGGTGTCTGATTGGCGCGGCGGGCGGAGGCGGGGCCGGGGGGGGACGCCGTAGGCGGTGGCGGTGCCAGGAGCAGCGCGGCGGGGAGTGAGGCGAGTCGGCAGCCGCGGCAACAAGTGCTGGAGCCGAGGCGAGCCGGAGCTGCCCAGACCCCCCGCCGGACTACCCGTCCGCGCGCGGCGCATGGAGCAAGAGCGGCGGCGGTCGCGGGGCTGAGCCGCAGGCGCGGCTGGGACGTGGATGCGGCCGCGGTCTCCCGCTCCGCCCCGCAGAGCTGGAGCTGCCCCTGGACAAGGTAGGGCCGGGTGGGTGGGCAAGGGCCCGGCGTCCCCGCCCCGCCGCCAGTTCCTGCCGGTGCGGGCGCCCTGCTTTCCTGCGGTTCCTCCGTGGCCCCTGCGGTGTCTGCTCCTTCTGGCCCTCTTCCCCTCTGCCCGGCTCCTCACTTCCCCGGCCTCCTTACCTACTGGCCCTTCTCTCCTCCTCCCCGATCTTCTCACCTGCTCGGCCCCCGCTGTTCCTGCTGTCACAGGGAGAGGGCAGTGACACCCTGGGGCCGCGCTGCACCCCGCGCTGGAGGTGTGGGCCCGGGCGGTGGGGGAGCGGCGCGTGCGGTGTGCTGCCCCGCCCGCGCACTGCGCCGGGCTCGGGTGCCGCAGGGGCAGATCAGGTGTTTGTGAGCCGCTGGCGGCAGCTTTCCACCCGCGCCCTCCCCCAAGCCGCAGGCACTGTTACCTCCGGGTCCCCAAAGACTGGTTTCTGTGAAACTTCGGGAGAACCATTCGCTTTGACCTCTAAAAAAATATTCCACGCCGCCCGCGTTGAATGATTAACCAGACTCAGGACAGAGCCTGGGGAGCGGACCCTGCGAGTGGTGGGTGGGCGCGCCTGCGGGGCAGGGACCCTTCTGGGGACCTAATACCCAGCGTCTGGTTAATTGCACTCGCTTGGGGTCCCCTGAGCTCTGGGGTCTTGGGTGGAAAGGAAGTTCAGTGAAGACGGCTACTTTTTAGTGTCACGGCGTGCGAGGTCATCTTGAAAAGTATTGTACACATTTTGTAACCTGGGTTGGCTGCAGGGTGGCTGGTCTTTGCTCCCTTGCCTGCGGTGTTCGCGTCAGCACCCCCAACTTGATAGACTGATGGGAATTATAAAACCTGTTCTTCTGGCCCCCCCAACCTCCCGTAAGCCGTGCTTTTCAGGTTTCAAAGCCAGTGGGTGAAAATGGGCTTACTGTTATAACAGAGATTCTTTCAGGGTTTGTGTGTGTGTGTGTGGGGGGGGGGCAATGGGATGGTTATGAGGCCACTGAGCTCGGAGGGTGGGACCAGGGCCCAGCCCAGAGTGCGCTCCAGTGGGGTTCAAACCTCTCACCGAGGGGGACCCGCCCGAGGCGTCTGGTCACTTCCACCTCTCCTAGTCCGACTTCTGTTTCTTTTTTAATAGAGATTATGAAACCTAGTCGAACCGGGGAGTTTTTACGTACAGTCCGAGAGTTCTTTATATTTGGTTAGGTTTTAAGACCAAAGAAGTGTGCCGGAGCCCTGTAGAACTTGGCCTGAATAATTTCCGCCCTTTTCCGTGCGGTGGTCTTTTTTTATCTGCCGATCTGCTCGAAACTTCTTTCCCAGCGTGGAATACTGCTTTCCCCCTCGGGACGCTGCCTGCCGCTCTTAATTTAGTGTTTTTGTGCAGATGGCAAATATAATAGAATGCCGAATTCTCCGTTAAACCTAAGTCCCTTCACTAGGCTGGTTTCTGCCACGTGCTGTTAAATGACAAGTTAGCGTGAGCCTTGTTTCCCCTACTTAGTTTCAGAAACGGGACACTTGCTTTGTACGATTGTTTTTGGAGACGAATAGGATGCTTAAGTGCTTAAAGAGATCACAGCGAAGTTCCCGCTGGTTTAGCTTCCGCTTGCCAAAAACAGTGATCTGTTGTTGGAACCGTTCAGATTTGTCTAGCTGAAATCGCCCAAGCTTGACAGATGGAGGTAGCAGGTTTTTAAGACCTAAGGAATGAGGTAGTCTTAGAGAAAAACAAACATAATTTGCTTATGAATTGCTCTCGCCTAGTCCCTGTGCTTTAGAAGGCCTGGGCTTATGGTTTTGAAGATACACTTTTAAAAAAATTGAAAGCAGGGCATGGTGGTCCATATCTTTGATCCCAGCATTCAGGAAGCAGAGGCTAGCAAATTGCCACCTATTAGGCCAGCCTGGGCTACACAGAGAAACCTTGTCTTGAAAAACCAAAAAATTAAAAAAAATTAGATTTCCCTGATTTTAACATATTACAGTTACACTAAAAATGGGAAATGGGGATGGAAAATTTACTGTTGAATTTCCACTATACTGTTTGTTCAAATGTGTGCTTATGTTTAAGGGTTATATTAGAAGACAAGACCAAATACTGCTCATTTTAAAATGATGCTGGTTAGTTTTAAAGTTGGGATACTCTATATTAGAAATTTTGGGGGCTTTCTCAAACGAAGGAGGAGAGAAAGGATGAGTCTTTGTTTCTCAAGTAAACTTCGAAATGGCTACTGTTTTGTTTTTAGCCATAATTTAGGGCCAGGTGTGGGGCCTATACCTTTAATACCAGCACACAGAAGGCAGAGGCAAGCAGATCTTTTAAGTTCTAGGAGAGCCAGGGCTTCATAGACTCTATCTCAACAACAAACAAAATAATCCATAATTTCGGGTCTCTATCAGACCTGTATTGACAGGTCTGATAGACATCTGGTGGGTGCTATTAATTTTTCCTAACCTGTTTAATGGACATACTATTTGACTCTTCGGGCATTTTAAAACAGCTTTATTAGATGGTCTGTTCATACTTCAAAAATTACTAAGTAGAGTTCATAAATTTGAGATTTTGCAACCAGGCTAGTATTTGATAATACAACCCATTAAAACACCCAAATAGCGGTATATAAGTTACCCAAACTCTCAGAACTTACCATAGCAGTCTTTTGTCTTCTCCGATTGCTTTGGGGTCACAGTTGTCTGGCATTCTATTCTATGGTGTGTACAGATTAAAGCATGAATTGAATGAGGCTCAACTATTTCCAAAGCAGTAAATATTTCCTAACTACTTAACAGAAATTACTCAGATAAGGAGATAGCACTTAACCCCAGCCCAGCTCACCCTGCCCTACCCCAGATGTAGTTCCAGCTGTCTTCTCTCCCCTTCTGGAGTAGGTACTTGATGAATATATTAGAATGGTAGGATGAATTTATGCCTCTCTAGGGAGGCAATTACTGCTTGGATAAGGGGTGTGTGCGTGTGTGGGGTGAGGCTTTTGAGAACTGATGTAATGATTTCATCATCACCTACTGGTGGAGAGGTTTTGCCAGTCTGAACAGAGCCTGGGAAGCAGTTACAGTTTGATGGATTGGTTCCCGAGGCATCCGGGTGCAGTTACTCCTGGAGAAAGTTAGCCCTGCTCAGTTTTCTATTCCTATCAACTGTATGTTGTCAGTATTGTGAAGTTGCTACTTTTGCTGCCAGCTTTATTTGCTTGGCTTGGCTTCATTATTGTAACAAAATCCCAATTTTTTGAGAGCCAGCATTGTATCTGATTAAATATAATGTGCATTTTAACATTTATGTACTTTTAGGTGTCCATATTTTATGTAAATGTAATAAATGACTACAAATTATTTTCTGTGTCTCTATAGACATTCCCTTCAGCTGGGTGTTTTCTTTTGGTTTTGTTTTGTTTTGCTTTTTCTCCTTGAGGGGAAATTCTCAGTAGTCAGGAAATCGATACTTTCCACTTTTCATTCTGTGACATTTTAAACCAGGTTTGTTTAGATTCTTCACTTTTGTTTTTGAAACAAGGTAATCAGTTCTAAGAATGTAGCAAGGCCCTGTGAACTGTGGAAAGATGGTTTGGTAGTTAGGACCATGAACTTGGAGTCAGTTGGCTCCATAATGTAGCCTGTGGGGAGTGCGCGAGTGTGAGCTCCAGTTTATGTTCAGAAGTAGGAACTTCCGCTGCCCTAAAGGCTCCTGTGCTCGTCCTTGAGTGTGACATCAGATGTCATTTACAGCACTGTAGGTTGGTTTTACCTGACCTCTAGTTAATTGCAATCAGTCATAGCATATGTAGTGTTTTATAAACAGTGGAGTTTGAACCTGGTTTTACCACTAGCTCTGTGGTGATGTGTGAGTTTCTTGGCCTCCCGGAACCATGAGATGCTAGGAAAATTAAAGCAAATGATATAGCTAAGATACCTGGGTGGGCGAGATAACCTCGGTGAGCATGGGGTGCCTGCCATCAAACCTGACTGTCTGAGTTCAACCCCTGGATCTCATGAGCGTGGTGGAAGGAGAGAAGCCACTCCCACAAGTTGTCCTCTGACCTCTACTGTGTGCTGTGACTGGTGCGCACATGCATGTACTCATACATGCAAATTTAACAGAACAGTAGCACCACACCTGAGATGCTGATAACTAAAGGAATTAGATCGTCTCTGTTTAAATAAGCTATGTAATTATAAAAGCTACTTCAGTCTTGTTTTGAGTCCTGGAACTCAATGTGACAGTCAGGCAGGCCTTCAAACTCCGGTCCCCCTGACTCTGCCTCCCCAGTGCTGGCATGAAAAATGTGCACCCCCACACCTGGCTAATGGAGGGCTTCTATTGAAAGTTAGAAATAAAATCTGTTGATTGAATACCTTGTTTGGCATTTAGTTTAAGATGTGTTCTTAAAGGTGATGACCTCCTGTTTTTCTGATGATCCACGGTGAGATGTTCCACCCAGAGCTGTTTGGGCACCTGTGTGGTATGTGCTAGCTTGTGAAAGGTGGGGTGATGGGAGCCCCTGAAGTGCTCAGACAGCGTTTACCGCTTCATGTTTTGTGAGTAGATCATTTGAGAAGTGGGAGCCCATTGCCAGCTGTGTTAATTGTATGCTCCATTCTGGCCATTTAAACTCCTTTCAGTGTGTTGGTGCCCTCGGGTCCCTTGCCTGTTAATGGGTACTTCTCGTTCCGTAATTGCAACTTGGATGACACTTTAGTGTTTTTCTAAAAGGATCTTTTTACTTATATTTATTTAGAAGCAATAGTCAGGATATCTTAAAGGAAAGGCCTTTGGTTGCCCTGCACGTTAAGGATAACTTCAGTCACCAGTTTCTTTCGGACCCTTCTGTGTGCTCATCTCTGCATTTCGGCAGTTTTGAAATGACCAGGAAACCCAGTATTGCTGGATTCGATGGCATTTGATGCCTGCGGGTCTGCCTTAGAGGGTGCCTGAGAGGGAATGGCTGCTTGTGGTTGTTATGTTTGCAGGTAGACCGCAATGGTTCCGGGTCCTGTCTGTGCCTTTGGGTCTGGAGAGTGCTTGGCCAATAGTGTGTGCTTCCATACGGTGTTACAAGATACGGTGGGAGCAGCCAAGAAAGGCTTCCTGAGGAAGTGGTCTTGAGACTGCCCTACACTGGATGAACAAAATACACTTCAAGAGCAGAGAAAGCATCCAGAGGGCTGAGGGATGCAAGCTAAGAGAGAGAGGACACAGCAAGAGGCTCAAGTGGTCAAGGTCAGGGAGCACCCTCACCTTACAGCTCTGTTTTGGAGAACAGGGAAGATGGGGAAGGTCTTGACACAGCCTTAGTGACCATGCGAAGACAGGAGTTGAGAGAGTTGAGGGGTAGTGGAGAGCCGTTGAATGCTCTTGCAGTTGTTGAGAAAGATGGTGGCTCAGGCCTGGTGTAGTTTGTGTCCCTGCAGGACTGTCTGTTCCCTGCTGGTGTGTTCTCACAGCCGAGGAGCCTTTAAAGATGGCAATGTCTGGAGGTCACTTCTTGGGCGGACTCCTCTCGTCCGTGGGAATATTAGAAGTTCTGGTGTCTCCTACTGGCCTGCTCCACCTTTGTTCCCCTTTCCCTCCCATTCCCATCCAGGCCTTTGGCTCTTGTGCCCACCACTCCTGCCCTTCTCTGGCCATCACTCCTCTCTGTCCAGCAGTTTACCAGCCTCTTCAGTGAACTGCAGCTTTATTGTGGTTGTCTGTTTTAGCCACTTCATGCTGGTGTTTGTTTCCTTATCTCATTAGTCCTGGGTGGGAAAAACTGAGGGCCCCAGGAGTGGTTCAGGGTGAAAGTGTACACTGTATTTGTCGTTGAGAGATGTAAAAACCAACTCATGGGTGATGGGATTGGAATTTGAGGGTATGGAAGAGGGTGAGCCTTCAGGCACATTGGATTGGATAAAGACTGGGGTTGTGTCTGAGAGGGTCCCAGTCTAGCAACAGACTTGGTCCAGCCCTACTGAGTGGCCCATTTTGAGGACTCTGACCAGGATCTAAAGCTGCCAAGAGTCAGGAGAAAGAGAAGATGTTTGGGGGAAGAGAAGGCTGAGGTCATGGCCAGCAGTGTTGGGCCTGGAAGTCAGCAGGATTCAAGAATTATGACAATCTAGAAAGGAAAGGGGATTGGGAAGGCTAAGGAAGGGTAGGAGCCTGATTAGGACAGGGTGCTTGTGACCACCAGAGAGTGCAGCTTTACCCTGACTCTAGGGAGCAGTGTCTGATGGGCGGCTAGGACAGTGGCCTTGGGGCAGGCAGCATGACAGCCCATTGGAGGTTTTGCTCAAGTTGTTTTGACTTTGTGACTGACAACAAGCATCCTGGCAACCATGGCAAAGGTTAAGGGGTGTTTGTTACCCCTTTGTAAAAGCATGATAGACCTGAAGACTGGCTGGTCAACAGCTTTAATCCCAGCACTGGGAAGCAGAGGCAGGATCCATGCCAGCCAAGGCTGCATAGTGAGGCCCTGTCTTCAGATGCTTCGGATCCCATTCACACACAGGTGGGTGGAATGAACGCTCCAAGTCTTGACTGTGAGGGCGCTAACATTCTAGCAAGATTCTGTGGCCCATGAAGCCCACACTTAAAATTCATCTTCAGGGTTTTAAGAGAGTGTTTATATTCTTTGAAATGCTCTACCAACTCTGTGTGTGTGTGTGTGTGTGTGTGTGTGTGCACGCTCGCGCGCTTGCCTGTGTGCTTAAATGGACCCTTTAGCTCTGACTTTAGATTGTCAAAGGGAAGCTCAGTGACATTTAAAAATCAAATTATTTGAATTATTTGTCTAACACCAAAAAGGATCGAGGTGGGTTTATTAACAGATGGCACCCTCTCGATCTTTGAGCTCGGCGGTGGAAAATTCAACCAAAGACAGAAAATATTTAAGGGGAAAGATAGAAAATGATACAATAGAAAATGATGCTGCAACAATAAAAGTAATACAAGTTAAAGATAAAGCTAACAGCTTCTCCTGTAGCTTCTACACTGTATTAGTCTACCAGGCTCTGTAGGGCATGTTGGGTGCTGAGCCATCTCATGGGAGGCTCTGTAGGGCATGCTGGGTGCTGAGCCATCTCATGGGATGCTCTGTAGGGCATGCTGGGTGCTGAGCCATCTTATGGGAGGCTCTGTAGGGCATGCTGGGTGCTGAGCCATCTTATGGGAGGCTCTGTAGGGCATGCTGGGTGCTGAGCCATCTTATGGGAGGCTCTGTAGGGCATGCTGGGTGCTTAGCCATCTTTTGGGAGGGCTTTTGGGGGTCTTTTGAGAGCCCTGAGGTCCTGGGGCTGCTCCCTAATGGGCACCAGATGTACCTTGGTTGCTTTGATTGTTTAAATGAGAGGCAACCATTTTACTTTTTCTTGCCACATAAGGAATTATTCTCTTCAAAGGAATTTAAAATATCTCCCACGAATACTCCTATTTTTAACTGAATGTTTTCTTTTGAGTTTTTGTTCTCAGGGTTCTGGTGGGTTGTCTTTTAAAAAAAAACAACAAATCCTCTTTATAATGGAAACTTTGAAATCGTGGTGTGGTGAAGCCTCTGGGGTAATCCTACTGTTCTTGCCCCACCCTGCCCATATCCTGTCTGCCGTGGGCACCTAGCAGGAGGGAGAGGGAAGTGCCCCCGAGCAGGGTGGGGCAGGCAAGCCAGCTGGCCCTGGAGATTACTGCACGTGCTGGGGTGTAACACTGAAGTGATACGCCTGTAAAGAAGCGGGGGGCTGGGTTTCCAGACTGTTCTGCCTTGTGTCCATATACTGAATGAACACTATTTTTTCTTGGCAAGTGGCCAGAGGAAGACAGAGTACTGCTTCACCTCTTGAAATATGTAGCCATTAGTCTTGGTTGGATTACTGAATGATTTCTTCACCCACCATTAACAGAACTTTTGGATGAAAGGCCAGAATGTCACTACTTCAAGGATATGTATTTTAAATATGCTTTATTTTTATGTTTAAAAAACTTAGCTGAAACAGTTCGCAGATACCGCTCAGTAAGTCGTTGAAATTTAAGCAGCCTCCGAGAGGCTGGAGGAACCAGAGATGGGGGCTGAGGGGAAGGATGGCTTGCTCCAGGGTCACATGTCACTAGGAACTCTTCCGGGAGAAGAGGTGGCATTGCAGAGGCTGCTGCTTGCAGAGAGCAATGAGTGTCTCCTGGCTTTTACTGATGGGGTGCTAGCACTAGTGGGGTGCTAGGGGAGCATCCATCTTTTGGGCTCTTGAGGGAGACTGCACACACAGTACAGCCTCACTCTGGGCTCGGAGCCAGCTTCAGCCTTCCTGGAGCCATTCTGTTTGGGAAGCAGGCCTGGCAGGTAATATACATCCAAGGGCTGGGTCTTTTCTTCCTAAGTGGTATGGACTCTTCTGTGGCCTGCTGGGCACCAGGAAGAGGTGATTATATAGGGCCCACGGAGGAAGGCAGGGATGGAGCCTGGCCCTTCAGGGATGGTGTCGAGCTGAGAAGCAAGAGACCTGTCGGGGCTTTGAGAGCAGCATTCTGGATGGACAGGGCCCGTCCTTGGCAGAGTGCTGAATGAGGATGGGGTGGCCGTCCCTCTGTGCTGTTGCTCCTGGGGGCGGAGGGCAGAGAGCGTTTGGGCTTCTAGTTCTTGCCTCCTGCTTCTTTCAAGGAACCCCAGGCAGGTTTCTGATCCTAGGGGCCAGATTCTCCCTAAAGTGAGGAGATACAGTGTCTGCTTTTCTGGCTTTAAGTATTCTTTGGGACCTTGGTATACTTATGGCTAGGAGGAATGCTCGCTCAGTCAGTGCCTGAGGACTTAAGTGTACAGTTTGTTATTTAAAATGTTATATTTAAAGTAAGCCTAGACTACAGTTATAAACGAAGTAATGAGTGACATCATTCTCTTGTTTTATTGTTTTATTTTGCCTTGCTCAGAATGAAGCCCAAGGTCTAGCCGAGTGCTCTGCTGCTGTGCTGGATCACCGGGCTTCTAGTACGGTTTTCATGCCGAGGATTTTGTTTGTGTTGTTTGAGCCAAGACTTAGGTATTCCAGACTGACCTTGAATCTGCTACATTGTGGCAACTTCAGCTCCTCCAGTGTCCATTCCTACTGGGATTATAGGGGCACCCCCAACCCTAGTTTGTGTGGTGCCGAGGAGCCAATCCAGGCTGCATGCAGTCTAGCAGGCTCTCACCCCACTCACCCTCAGTTCTCACGCCTCTTACCAGAGGAGTCAGATTGTTGTAAACCAGGAGCTCCGGAGTCTCAGACTGCGGTCCGTCGTCTTCACAGTGACCAAGGACATGGTCCCTCTAGGGACCTTCATCTTAACAGCCATGAAGTTGAGACTTCCCACAGCAGTTTATTAGGTTACTTAAAATAAGCACCCTGAATGTCGTCGCTATAAGTTTAAATATTTACTGAAGTTACAAAGAAGATAATTATTAATGTGCTCTGTGCAGTTCCATCTTGCCCCTTGTTTACACAGTGCTTTTCCTGAGTTTTAGAGGTTGTATCTTTTATTTTGAAATGGAGATGCCTTCAAACTATTTTACAGGGCATAGGAATTACCAAATATAATTTGTCAGAATTGAGAAAGACAGAGTTTGCCCATAGAGTATCTGTTGGGAGTGGTGGTGTTTTTTTCTTTTTTTGTTTTTTGAGACAGGGTTTTGCTGTAGTTTTAGAGCCTGTCCTGGAACTAGCTCTTGTAGACCAGGCTGGCCTCAAACCTACAGAGATCTGCCTGCCTCTGCCTCCCGAGTGCTGGGATTAAAGGCGTGCGCCATCACTGCCCGGCTTGTTTGTTTTAAGGCAGCGTCTCATGGGGTAACCTGGGCTGTCTTTATACACACTTGTGATCCTCCTGACTTCCCAAGTGTTGGAATTACAGGTGTGTGATACCATGCCTAGCCTTACATAGGTGATTTAAAAATAAAATTTTTAAAGTTTTTACTTAATATGTGTATGTATGCATGCCACACATGTGGATGCCCATGGAGGCCCAAAAAGGCTTTGGATCCCCTGGAGGGGTGGTTGTGAGCCACCCCATGTAGACGGCTGGGTTCTTTGGAAGAACAGCCAGTGTTCTTAACCCTTTTAGAAGATTTATTTTTATTTAAGTGTGTTTGTGTGTGTGTTTGAGAGAGAGTGTGTATGCGTTTGCCCTTGGGTGCCTAGAGGAGGGTGTCAAAGCCGTTGGAGAACAAGATGATTGTGGCCATTCTAATAGTTACTTAAGTTTTGTTTCCTAATGGCTTTTACTGAGTTGAGTGCATGAGTCTGTCGCAATGGGTAGCCAACTCCCAGCCCATCTCTACACCAAGATAACCAAGTCAAGACCAGTGGCCTGCTTATTTCCAGAAGAATTTCACAGTTTATTGTGGGGTTCTGTTTCTAGTCCAGTGCTATAATCTCTGCTTGTGCATTTTTATTGATTTTTCAATCGCCTTCCTCCTCCCTTTCCCTGTCCCTTGGGCCTGTGTTTGTTTATAGATCTGCTCAGCTGTGACTGCTGTGTCCTGAGCGCTGCTTTCAGGTGTCTGCTTTGAGGATGGTACTGGGTAATGTCCTAGTAGCAGGAAGGGAGGCCCTAAAGCGAAGAGGCTTTTGACCTTATAGGGAGGACTAAGGCTTGGCAAGTAGCCAGCCGAGGGCTGGAGAGGGAAACTTGTGGCCCGGGTATGAACCTTAGAAACTTGGTGGGAAAAAGAGTGAGCTTCCCTTTAAGCTGTGAGTGCTGTGTACACTTTTAGCTCTGCAGACCTGGGGTGGGGTGGGGTGAAGACCTGGGGAGCCGGAGCTCAAGGTCATTCCTGTGTGGGGAACTCAAGGCCAGCCTAGAGGTCCTGTCTGGAAACAGCAGCAGAGGCCTGCTGTCCCTTCCTGCCCCACGCGCTTGCTGTCTGTGGTGTGGCAGACTGACTGACTAGAGACAAGAGTCCTGCTGTCTGTCAGACCTTTATCACAGAGCCCGAAGTCAGATAAATGTAGAGGAGATGTCAGAGGAAGAAGCCATAGAAGCCGTCCCAGAGGGGGGCTGGGGGGTGAGAGGCTTAAGACAATGGAGGGTTTTGTTTTGTTCTTTTAATGAACCGGAATTTGTAGACTGTGGAGAAAGTCTTTGTCACCAGTAATTCTCACTGCCCACTGACAGTGGCTTGGTTCTCCCTGTGGGTGACAAGGCTCTTGTCTCTGGAGCCTTTGGTCCTTTTCTGTAAATGAGGTGAATGATCTCTATGGCCCTGGTCTAGAAATTTGTTTTCTCTGCAGTTGGCCTGGGCTCCTGTGGGAAATGCATGTGTGTGTTGTGGGGAAACATGTGTGTGCAGCTGTAGCCGGGACGGCTTCTAGTTACCTTCTCTCTTGTGGACTGGTTATTCTTGGCCAGGCGAGACTCGGTTGTGGCCATACTGGTTCCCTCCTGTCAGGCTTCGCTGCTGGAGGGGAGCTGAAGGCTAAAAACTCTAACAGAAGTTTTGCACGAACATGTTTGCGGCTGGGCTAGTTTAAGCCTTTGCCAGTCTTTCATTCTTTCGTGTGAATGAGTAACTAATCAAGAGTAGCTCATGAGTCATAAAACCCGTGGCATAAATGATGCCTCTTACCAGACCAACGTGCCTCAGTTCAGAGGCCTCCGTTGGACATTTGCTATATGTTATTTCTTTCTCAGTTTGAGGGTTTTTGTTTGTTTGTTTGTTTTTGTTTTTGTTTTCTCTAGTCTCAGTCCCTGGTTTTTCTTAGAATTGTGTATGCCCAGTCAGGTGCCAACAAATGCTGTGATTTCATTTCTCTGTCATGTAGGAGCTGTCTTCCATGGAGAATCCTGTCCTCTGTGATGCTCTTGATGGAAGTAGGTAGTGCAGGAGCCTCTGGGTTGGGTCCAAAGGCCAAAGCTCACCTCCACTGGGCTTAGCTCCGCCTTGGGGAGCTGGTTGTGAAAGCTAAAGGGCATGAGGACATGCTGAGGGACTGCTGGGCAAAGCACAGAGTAGGGAACTCAGGAAGATGGTAAATGGAACAGAGGGACGTGTTCCTTTCCGGTGGGGTTAGTAGGGACAATGTCCCGAGTCAGTGGGTGACCTCGTGTTCCCGTGTGTGCTGTGACAGCAGACAGTCTGGCTTCTCCCTCTGCTGGGTGTGGCCACAGGACATCCATTAGCTGCTAAATGACTTCAGAATTTTGTGTTCTCTTTGCCTTTTTCCTGAAACACTCAGCTGATGGGAAAGGTTGATGGCACGTTATCCCTTTTCCCGTTGTTAGCAGCTGGTGAAGCCGTGGCCTGGTCCTGCAGTCGGGTGTTCAGAGCTGTGAGGGGCCAGGCTGCCTGGGCTCTGTAGAAGACCTGCCCCGGTGAACCCAAAGCCAGCTGCATTTGTATGCATCGTGGACATTCACTTTGGAGACCTTCGTTTTCCTTTTACTTTGTGTCTGTGTAAGATACAACTGATCAGTTTTCACGTTTAAGCCGAGGTGTGAAAGAAAACACAGTGTGGTAAGCTGTCTGGCAGCCCGGTCGCAGCTTCTCTTTGTAGCCATTAGCAGCAGGTTTCTCTAAGTAGGAGAACCCCTGGGCCCACCAGCTCCTACCCACACTGTCTTAGAGGCTACCGAGCTCATCTGCCAACAGTTGCTTTGTGTTTCCACCCCAACTCTGCTGCTCCCCATGCTTCTGAAATTAGCCCTGCCACACAACATCTCAAAGCCTGCCCCCCCCCCCGGGGGGGCTGTCAGTTAAAGCTGTGCCGTTTACTGCCTCTGCTAACTCACTGTGCAGGACTCTGGTGGCCTCTTAAAGAACAGCAGTGTTGTGATTAGAGATGACTTTGGGCTGATGGTGTAGAGACTTTCAACTTGCACTGGTTCACTGGTCACTTACTGCCTGTGCTGCTGACGGCTGTTGGCTGACCTATGAAAATGAATCTGGGCCCTTTAGCTGTTTTTCCTTACTCTCTTTGTAAGTTTTGGTAGTTCTTGCCCTGCTGGTAGGATGAAGAGATTTTCTTTTCTGAATTCCTGTCTATAAGTGGCTACTATGTGGTTCTGTTTCTAGAATGTTGGTTGCTTTTCTCACCCTCCCTGGTGCCAGGGCACAGCTTTCCCCAGTAGCTGGCAGGGCTGTGTCTCATGCTGGCAGCACAGTGGAGCTGTGGGGCTGAGACAGTGGTCTGGACCCAGCCCTCACCCCTCCCCCGCGCACGGTCGTGGGCCCCACGGGCTGGCTTATAGTGACCTAGCCTCCTGAACTGTCCTGAGCTGCCCTGAGCCTCTCTGGTCAGCTGCGATGACTTAGAATTCTCCTGAAGAGGGACGGCCCCTTTGGCTTCTGGCTGCAGGCACACTGTGATGTTTCCTGAGATCTCCTCTGAGTCTGACACTACTGCTGAAGCTCAGACCCCCTAACTCCAGGAGGTCTTAGCTTCCTGTTGCTCTTCAGTACTTGATAGAATGCAGCAGATTCCTGTAATTTAAATATTTTGTGTAATTTGTTAGCCTACATGTAAGTGGCTTTTCTAATACCTTTTTGGGGAAAAAGTTATATGTATTTAATGGTCCGGTTTCTACTTTATATTCTCTGTTTTCAGTGACCTTATCAGAGGATGAATGAGTGCCTCTGAGGCACTGTGTCCTGGTGTGTAGTGGTGCATCAGAGACCTTGCCTGGGGCAGATGCCTCAGTATGTGCTGCCCTGATTAGGTGAGGAAAGTGAGCTGGGGTCATCTGTGTGTGTGTGTGTGTGTGTGCTGCGGATGTAAAGTGAGGCGGCATTCAGTAATGCCTTGACTTCACTGTGGAGCTGCATGAGCAGGGAGGTCATGTGCAGAGAGATCAGCTTGGAAGTTGGTCATTGTGAGCCGTGAACTTTGGGTTCTTGGGGTGGGTATGTGCGCAAGGCCCGATGAATGGAGAAGAGACCAGGAGGAGCCGTGAATGGCAAGATGGAGGTAGGAGCCCAGACTGCGACTCCTGGTTGAATGTAGAGAGCAAAAAGGTGCAGAGAAGGAAATTCAGGGGTTTCCCCTGCACCCAGAACCCAACATTCTGCAAACGTAAAATGCGGAGAAACTTAGAGCTGAAACATTGTGAAACCCTTCAGAGCTAGTTTCAGGAGTTATGTGTTAAACCATGGGCTCTTCTTTTGGAGGTTCAGTGGGTTGCTGAGAGCGTCTTAGTTTAGTCACTGAGGGACGAAACTGGAGAAGTGTACGGTATTCAGTACTTGGTGTCAGAAGCAGGAACCCCAACAGAGAGCTGCTGAGTGACATGGCATGTTGACAGTAAGCTGTATGTAGAGTAAGGAAGCAGGCGCGGAGAGGTCGAGGGAATAGCTCAGCTCTGGTAAGTCTGATGGAAGGTGTCAGACTGGATTTTAGCCTGGGTACGAGTCTACGTTATCCCCATCTCCTAGCCTGAACTGTTTTTAAATTACATCATCTTCCCACTGAGGACTGTACAATTCTTTTCAGCTTTATTAAAGACAGAGTAGGGTGACCTGTTTATCTTTCTTCTCCTTTTCTAAATGTTCTGCATGTATGTATTTAAAGGGTAAATACATACATCGATTTGGTGTTTTGTTTTGTTGTGGTGCTGAAGACAGAATTTAGGGCCTCTTGCTTGCTGGGCAGGTGCTCTGCCATGAGATAAACCCAGCCCTGTGACTAATTTTATTTTAAATGATAAATTCCACTTGAGCAAATTAGCCGTAATGGGTTGTAGAGGAGACACCGATCTGTACTTCTACCTGTGGGGACATGTGACTGAATAGGCTCATTGGAAGTACCTTTTCCTTTTAATTTTGAACTTGGAGGGGAAACCTTGTAACTAGGAACCAATTCCTGAGACTCAGCCTGTTCTGTGGCTCACAGACAGGAAGCACTGGTGGGCACACTTTTCTATCCTGGTGTCATGGGGAACTCCTGGGGTTCTCCTGCCCAGCCCTGGCAAGAGCCTGGGCCAGGCCTCTAATACTGATTAGGGCGGAACTCTAGGAATGGCCCAGGCCTTCTGGCCCTGCTGATTGCCCTCCCTGGTAACCTGCCATCTGCCATTTTGCTGGAAGCTGTTCTCCCCACAGAACCGCTTAGCTGCAAACTGTGTCTACCTCTGTTTGTTTGAACTGGGCCCAGGAATGGCTGGCAGGGAGCAGCCACAGATGGGATGTAAAGGTGTTGGAGAAGCAGCCCTCCCCAGGCTCCCTGAGCAGCAGCAGGGCACGGGAATGAGCAGGTTGAGGCAACAGGCTTGGGCGCGCTCCTCTCCTCTGTTCTCTCTGGTCGGATTTGAGCAGCAGTGAGCAAGGCTCTGTTCAGAGGCCTCTGACTCATTCCCCTGTGTACACTCATAAGTTGGGTTTCTAGCCTTGTCTTAGCCCGATTGGGTTGGGGGACTGATCGCTTCTATTTCACGAGAAAGGTCCTGCCTTCCTTTTACTCTTAACATTGTGTGTTGGCAAGGTTTCTGTGCTGAATAAACTTCAAAGTGGAGAAGTTTATTTGGCCTCTGCCAAAAAAGAAATTATTTAGTCCATGGTCACTTTGTCATATTGCATTTGGGCCTGTGGTGGCCCTTATTCATCATGGTGGGAGCGTGTAGCTGGGGGAGCTGGTCACCTGATGGCAATCAGGAAGTGAGTTCCTTTCACTAGAGCATACTCCTAAAGGTCCCACCAGCACTCAGTAGTCACAAGACTGGAGACCATGACTTCGCAGGACATTTGGGATCCAAGCCCCGCCACCCCCACCAGTTCAAGGCTGTACTGACACTTCATTTGTATTTTAATAAAGGTTTTTTCCTGACCATTACAGATATTAACTTGTAACCAACCCCCTTAAGTACCTCCAGAAATAGATTGCATAATGCTTTATTAACCTTGAATTTTCTTAATGCTAATGAGAAAGGACCAGCAGGTGCAGAGAGACATCGGACAAGGGAAAAAAGCTTTATTTATTAAAATGCAAATGAAATATCACTGACTCCACAAGACGTCTTGATGCAGGCTTTAGGGTTGGCTTGATTGTGTTGCTGGTGCTGTCTCTGGTTGACTGTTGTTCCTGAGACCCTTGAAAACAGGTTGTCATGACTACCCTGGTTACCATCAGGTGTCTGTTGACCAGTAGCTTGCTGAAGTGTTTACATATCTTTCAGAATTGGAAGGAACCTGTCAGCCAAGAGCAGAGAAAGGCATTGCAGCTGTGCAAGCCACCCAGACGCCTCCTCCAAGGCTCCAAAACACAGACAACTAGAAGGCACTGAAGGCCGCCGTGTTGTAGAAGTCTGTTCCTAGCTGGGAGTGGTAGCGCACACCTTTAATTCCAGTACTCTGCATGGAAAGGCAGGCAGATCGCTGAGTTCGAGGCCATTGTGGTCTACAGATGGAGTTCCAGGATGGCTCAGGTTACACAGAGAAACCGGGAGGCGGGGAGAGGGGGCGTCTCTGAAAAGTGCCCATCTCTGTTTAAAGAAATACAAAAGTCAAAATTTTGATATTTGCATGTAGGATGTTTTCCTTGAAAATTCTGGGTCTCATAGTGGGGAGGTATGCCATTTCTCCAACTTTGGTGTAAGTATTTCTTAAATTCATTTTAAGCAATGTAACTTCCTGAGGGAAAAACACCAGAAACCACAAAATGGGCTTTATGTTTGCAAATTCCTTAACTATTTAGATAGCTTTTCCCACAGCTTTTTTTTTCTTTTTTTTAAATGGGATCTTTGCCTTATTATCTTCTGTAAACTTCACTTGCTTTCAGAGCCTAAAAGCAAAGTTCCCTTAAAAGAGTTGTCTGAGCCACAAGTAACAGATAACATCTAGTCCTGGGGGGAATATGCAGTTAGAATTGGGGTTCTCCTCTCTCTCCTCAGGTAAGTCTGGAAGAATACCTGTTTGAAATTAGTAGAAGATTTTCCTCCAGTGGCTGGCATTTCCTGAAGGGCCAGGAGCTTTTCTGCTCTCCTGGTTTCCCTTTCTTTGAAGGCTCTAGGGCACAGATGGGTATAATACTAGACTCCAGGCCTCCAACTTTTTCATTCTTGAGCCAACCCCCAAGACTTCACCAATGACCTGGGACAGAATGAGGTTGTGCCAAAATGCGTACCAAGAGCCCCACTCTGGGATCCTGCTTACCCTTTAGTCTTAGGTGATATTCAGCCCCATCCTTAGTTTCTTTATTCATAAAGTGGCATCTGTGAACTTGGCTGGGCGTGTGGTGGCGGTGGTACCAGCACAAACGGATAATAGGATGATGCTCTGTCTTGAGCAAGTACAGTTGAGCGGATGGATGGTGTCCCTTAGAGAGCTTCAAGTGCGTTCATCTGTTCTCAAGGATTAGTGGACTGGAGAGAGCTCAGTAGTCAAGCACACTGGCTCTTCTTCCAGAGGACCTAGGACTTGTTCTGAGCACCCACATGGTGATTCCTGCTCCGGAGGATCTCAGCCTCTTCTGACGTCCGCAATGTGTGCACAGACATACGTGCAGATAAAACACTCATACATGTATTTAATAGATTCAATATTTTTTGAAAAGAAAGATTGATGGACTTATGAGAAATGCCATATGGTTCTGGCTGAGTTCCTGTATCCCTGGCCCTCACAACCTAGATGTGGCTTGTTGATTTATCTGCAGTTATTTTTTATACTGCATCTTAGGAAATTAGCTGTAGAATTTCACAACCTGCTATGTTAAAGTAGTATGTGTACTTCTCTGTCTTCTTCTGTAATCTGGTGTCTTTTATTTATCGGTATTTCAATTTTTAAAAATATTTTAATATTAGACATATTTCTAAATTGGAAATACGTCTAAGTGTTCAGCTTTTGCCTGTAATCACAGTGTGTACTGTTTTTTATTCTTTTATTTTTGGTTTTTGATTTTTGAGACAACTCTGGCTGTCCTGGAACTCATTCTGTAGACCAGACTGGCCTCAAACTTGGGAGATCCACCTGCCCCTGCCTCCTGAGTGCTGGGATTAAAGGCGTGCACACAACCACTCCTTGGCTTGTGTGTATTATTTCTTTTCCCTGAGCACCTTTCCAAAGGTTGTCCTCATGGTAGTTTTCTCTGTTCAGGCCCACACTTTTCCTTGTTGTGTCTTCCAAAGGAGAAAGGGCTGCACAGCCAAGAGACTAGTAGTTCTGGGGGAAGTGGCCTCTTTGTGTGCACACATGTTCATGTGGACATGCACCTGCCTCGGCATAGGTGTACAGGACGAGACCAGGTACTAGTGCTGACCCTCGTCTCCTCCCGTGTTTGAAGTGGGCTCTCTTTTGTGTGTTGTTGAACCTGTCCTCCTATAGGAGCACACGGGGGTGGAAGGCATGCTGCATGCACTCAGCTTGATGTGGGTTTAGGTGTTCAAACCCAGGTCCTCTGCTTGCATAGCGAGTGCTCCACGCTCAGCCCCACAAAGGACTCCTTTTAGCAATAGAGCTTCCAATGTAAAGAAAACCATTTGGGGGGCCTGGAGAGATGACTCAGTGGTTAAGAGCACTTGCAGAGGACCAGATTTGGTTCCCAGTACCCAAGTGGCAGCTCCTAACATTCTGTAACTCTGGTTCCAGGGGGATCTGATGCCATTCTCTGGCCTTGGGGCACCAGGCATGCATGTGGCGTACATGAATGCATGCAGGTAAACATTCAAAACACAAAAATAAAAATAGAAGAATTAAAAAAAAAAGAATGGAAACTTTTTATTTTTGAATGATGTCTTTTGAAAGGACGCAACTGGGTGTGGTGGCATTGCCCTGTAATCTCCTCAGGAGGTGGAGGCAGGGAGATCAGAAATGAAAAGTTGGTGTGCTTATCTAGTAAGTTGGAAGTCAGCCTGAGTTGTATGTGACCCTATTTCAAAAAGCAGTCAAGCTTTAAGATGTCTGTGACTTTTCTAAATTAAGCGATTAATTCTTTATTAGCATCTGATACTGGCAAGATTTTGTAAGATGTACTTACAAAAAGTTCATCTGTACAGAGTTGTCCTGAGAAGGATGTGGCAGTTAGAAGTCGTGTGGTCAGGGATGCTTTACAACTATTATCAAAAAGTAAGACATGTTTTGTGGTTTTCTTCCTGTGGTATGAGGCAGCCTTCCTTTCTGCTGGCTCATAGGTGGGATCTGGAGAGCTGGGGGTGGGGGGCGTGGCCTGTTTGCCTGTCAGTCACCTGCTCTGCTGGGCTGGGGGTGTGGCCTGTTGGAGGAGTGTCACCTTCTGCTGTGCAGTGCTCTTTTGGATGTGCAGTGGCCTAGGGAGTGGTGGTTTGTGGCGGGAGCTGTTTTAAAAGAAAATGAAAATAATGAGACTCAGGAGGGACCCTGTGTGCTTGAGCTTTGGAATTTGGGCCCAAACAATAGAGCAAGACTCCGCCTCCCCAAACAAACTACCTAAGACAAACCCTTTAACTTCCTGGGTTCCAGGATCCCCACAGATAGCAGAATTCATAGATGCTCAAGTCTTACATGAAATGGTGCATCTGTTTATAACCTAGCTCGTTCTCCTGGGGTGTGCTTGGTCTCTTGCTGTTGTTTGAGAGTCGTGTTTAGCTCAGGCTGGCTGTGAGCTTACTAGGTAGCCAGTGTTGACTTTGGACTCTTGGTCTCCTTCCTTACCCTAGTAAGTCCTGGGGATTGAGGCGTACACTACCACTCAAGGCTTCCTCCCATGCACTTTAATGGTCTCTCCTTCCCTTACAATGCTTGCTTACTACAGCGTGGACACTGTGGAAGTAGAGTAGCAAAAGGAAGTCTGCAGTGTTTGTGGGCTTGGCACAAGCAAGTTTGTTTTCCTTTCATATATTTAGTTTTCATTATTTTGTATGTGTGTGTTTATCTGCATATATTCATAACATATGTGTGCCTAGAGAAGACGGGAAGGAAGAGGGCTTTAGATCCCCCAGAACTGGAATTACATATGGTTGTAAGTTGAAGTATGGGGTGCTAAGAACTAAACTTGGGTCCCCTGCGAGGGCAGTAAGTGCTCTTAGCTGCTGAACTATATCTTTCCATTCCCTTTTGTGTGTTATGGAGGGCTTAAATGTAAGCTGTCTGTAGTAGAACTGTTGACGGTCCTCAATACAAACCACTAGATAATATTACAAGAGGCGCAAAGTAATCGTGAATTCCTATGGTCTGGGCTGCCCATGATGAAATAATTTCTCAGCGTGCCCAGCACTACAAATCCTTTTTATCTTGGGACTCTTGA